>NW_027361705.1:22532500-22742500 GCF_039654945.1 Dendrobates tinctorius
CAGGGGATGTAGCTGAACATTATTGAAGTGTGGTTTGGAAAGAAAATGAATAGTGATGAGCGAGTATACTCGTTACTCGGGTGTTTTTCCGAGCATGCTCGGGTGAGCTCCGAGTATTTTGGCGTGCTCAGAGATTTAGTTTTCGTTGTCTCAGCTGCGTGATTTGCGACTGCTGGACAGGCTGAATACATGTGTGGAATGCCTGTTTGTTAGGGAATTCCCACATGTATTCAGCCTGTCTACAAGTCGCAAATCATGCAGCTGAGACGAGGAAAACTAAATCTCCGAGCACGCCAAAATACTTGGAGACCACCCGAGCATGCTTGAGGAGACCCGAGCAACCATGCTACTTGCCCATCACTATTTATTAACAAATAGATTGAGACATTATCGATATGTTGTGCATGTGTAATAACCTGAAAGGTAAAGATGCAATTAAAGTGGACGTGCACAGGTTCTGTGTAGATGAAGGGTCCATCATTTACCCTCTGAGGTGCCCAAGAAGTCCCAGACCAACACCGTTTTTCAGCAGGAATTTTCAGTAGAATGAGTTCATTGCTGGTGTCAGTTGACAATCTGTTACTCAACTAATCTTTCACTCGTGTATCAGTAAGTGTGCTTTGTTTTCCAGGGAATGGTGAAATTGTTCTCTGGCCGAAAGCCTATGCTTTACAGCTTCCAAACCTCTCTTCCGCATCTACCTGTGCCAGCTGTTAAGGACACGGTCAAAAGGGTATGTTTTGTCAACAAAACGAAGTTTCTGTGTCATAAAAATGATTGATTGTTATTGTACATCACTTGTAGACAGAATTCTTGCAAGATTTCTGTAAATATTGCCCAATTAAGCTGCCACAGGGTTTGCCAAATGTTTCATGTTTTCAATCAGATGTGTTATAACTATGTCAGTGATATTACTGCAGCTGTGGGCGAAAAAGAAGTGTTCTTACATGTGTATTTTTTTATTTGTTTTGAGAAATGACCACTAAGGCATTCATTCTACAACCTGGTGACAGATTCCCTTTTAAGAATAATGATTAGGAAATGATTGTCCTAGCCAGATTCTACTTTTTCTGGGCACCAGTTTCGGTATAAATACCCAGTTTGTGTTCATAGCCAAAAAAAATAATTTGACGTAAAAATGTAGCTGTAAAACTGCATGGCTAAAAGCATATTGTGATTAAAGCCTGGAAGGGTCACGTGTTATCATTTTATGTGCTCTTTTAGGAACATGTGGAGAGCCACTAAGGTTTGTAACCTTTTATATAATGCTCCAAATAAGTTGCACAATCTCTAACATGCTGGGTTTGTTAAATGTCGTGCTTTCACAAGTGTGGAGTTTAGAGTATTGGCTTCTGGCGCCTTATTGGAATGATAAAAGGTAGAACATGATCCATTGTTTCAGCATATATCCTCTAGATTATTCTCTAATTTTAGTAAGATAAGCATACAGTGTGCATGACTGTAATCACTCCCCGTACACTGACAACCCCATTTGTGGGCACACAGCCTTACTGTCCAAGTGCCGGGGAGTGATTACAGCATCCTCCCTGTGTAGTGAGCTGTTCCTCTAGGGGCTTCCTTCACCACCTGATGAGTGAAAGTGAGCGGCTACAGGGAGAACATAACGTATTCTCCCTGTAGCCACTGCTCCAGTAAGCAGACTACACTGGTTTTAAGAGCTACTTGCCTGCAGATAACCCTACGTCTGCAGGTGAATAGCATTTGGTGGTGGTGGTGGTGGTGGTTGTTTCTATGTCCTTATTCAGGGCTTGGTCCAGGTGTGTTTTGCATTTACCTTAGTTTGCCTGGTGCTAGGTCTGCACATTTTCCTTCCCTAGATATAGGAGCTGGCCTACAGAATATGCATGACGTTATACTTGCCAAGCAGGTACAAGTCCCCATGGTCTAGTCTCCTCACAGTATGTGCCCACGATCAGGAATTGCTGTGGTTTTGTCTCTGCATATTTATGCAGCGTCAAAATCCCAGTGGCCGGATATTACAGCATATGTGAGCCTGCGAATCGCCCATGGACACAGACATGCATGGCGTCTTTCTGGACCGCAGGATGTCAGTTTATCTTGCGGGGGCACTAGTCTCCGCAGCAGAAATTTCAACAATAGAAATGTATTTGGATACGGTAAATCTGCACGGTTCAGTGAACACATGTAGGTTCACCTGCGTTCAATAGACGCAGCGCTTTGGACTCGGCAAAAATATGCTGCGTTCAAAGCGCTCATAGTTCCGGATCGTGGGCGCATAGTTTATGCTTCAATGAGATTGAGGCTATCTACAAAGAAGCAAAACTTGTAAATAGTACAAGAGTAAAACTATGCAACTGTCTAGGATGCAATTCTGCTGCAGCACTGATGTGCATGTCACCCTACTCCTAATATACTGATGATGACTTTGGTTAGGCCTGTGTTTGTTGCTTTATTAGCTTATACACTATTACTGCACTACAGAGCTGCTTGGTTTCAGGAGCTATATTATAACAAATAACCATAGGGGTCTATAGCAAATTTGACCACCTTCATTATTTTGGTCTTTCTACTTCACAAGAGAAATGCACGTGTCGACGTTGCAGTACTGGGGCAGGGCAGGCGGCAACATAATACAACACGCATTGTAAGGCTAGGTGCACACGCTGCGGTTTTTGCTGCGGTTCCGGCCGCAGCAGAACTGCAGCAGTTCTGCAGACAGTGTACAGTAGCATGTTATCCTATGGGATTAACATTCTGCTGTGCACACTCTGCGGATTTTTAACTGCGGAAAAGCTGCGGTTTTGAATCCGCAGAAACAATTGACATGTCAATTATTTCTGCAGATTCTGCTTCGGTTTGCCACCTATTCCATTGTCCAGGTGGCAAACCGTAGGGCAAAACCGCAGGTAAAACCGCAGGTCCTTTTACCTGCAGTTCTGCAGATAAAAATCCGCAGACCAATCCGCAGTGTGTGCACATAGCCTAACAGTACATAAAAAAACCATACGACTGTTGCATACATATGTGATGATAATCATGTCATAGTGTGACAGAAACTGTACTGTTAATTTAGAATCATCTAGCAACTATAGGGTATAAAATGGACAGGGAGTGGTTAGCTTAGCCAAAGGGAATATTGAGAAAGTTCTTATTGTGTCCTGGACATCTGAGAGTAAGGCGTGTGCTAGAGAGTCTCCTGTCAAGACAAAAATCCGACAAGCTGGATTGACCAGTTCTTCCTGGGAAGCAATTGCTGTAATCAAAGAAGCAATCAGGACAGCATCTTTATTACCACAAGATATGTGAGAGAGCTACAGCACCAAACTCATCCCCATCCCCCACCTCACTGCATGAGCAAGGCACAGTTCTGCTTAGGTTAAAACACTGTGTGTGTAGAGAAGTTGTTTGTAAAGAGACTTTCATATATGTTGATGAAGCATTGCATGAAGAGAAGTGATTCTGTGCGATGAAAAGAAGCTTTAATAAAACCCCTCTGATCAACTTCAGCTCAGAATTGTGTAATAGCTGTGTGCCTGTAAACCGTTACCTTCTATACTGTGAATAATTATAATTAATGGTCGTTCTGAGTAAGATTTCCCCAGGATTTCAATAGAACTAATAATTCCTTTGTATCGCCCTCATATCCGTGGCGTTCATGCAGGTGTAGCACATGTATTTTCACTGTGCAGGTACAATTACTCATCCGTAGTCAGCACTAACTGCATCTTGCCTTGGTATAGCGGTAGGAGTTCACTTAGTAGTTGAGTCTACAGCAGCTGCTTTGCCTGCCATCCTGGTTATACTAATGTTTGTATTTTATAATTGTGGGGTTGCTTTCCTGAAAAGGCAGGAATAACTTCTGAGCCAAACTCTATGCTACTAATTCAATGTGCCTTCCAAAAAATAACTTTTAGTTCCGTCCAGAAAATGATTGAAATGTATACTAATAAAGTCTTTATAATAGATGCTCCAATAATTGGTTCTCACCGTCAGTGGTGGTCCTAGTTGCGGCTGCTCCACTTCTAGCACACTTCCTGTGTCATCAGAACTGTTAAGGGGCTGGCTGACTGATCAAGTCAATAAATATCCCAGGTCTTTCTCAAAATCATGATATACAAAGAGAACGGTGCAAGCTACCAAATTGAGTAGTCAACTATCTTCCTTTACACAGCTCTGAGAACGTGCTGGCACGCACGTGTCCAGGACCGATAGCGAAAGGTCAGGTCTTTGTTACAAAGAAAATATTAGGTATGTTCAGAATATTATTATAAATATTTGCTATGAACTTATTTTAGGGTTAGGTGATAAAATTCTACTCAATGCTTTAAAATTTCCTTAAGCTGGCTGACCTCGGATGTAAGCAGCCTACTTGAATGTATTGCATTGGCATTATATGCGCAAATCATTCATGGACTTTTCTGCCAAACCCTTGTGACTGCAGCTTGCTGTTAGATGGCACTAGGAAGAAGACATTTTTACACAATTTTTCAGACTCCCTAAGCTCGACTCAGGATCCGAAGAAATGATATGAGACCAGGTGGAGTCCACTTAGAGAAAAGCAGGAGCAGAGGATCAAAAGAATGACATGTATTCTGCTACAAATATTAACAATCCTCCTTCGTCTCCCTAGTACTTGGAGTCTGTTAGCCCACTGATGGACAAAGAACAGTTTGAGAGAATGGAGGGTCTTGCCAAAGATTTTGCCGCCAACTTGGGACCAAGACTTCAGTGGTACTTGAAGCTAAAATCGTGGTGGGCCACAAACTATGTAAGTGTTATACATGTTTGTCAAGTTTCTTGCAGGACCATTTTAAGATCTAGACATGGGTTTATACTACTTTGGATAATTTTGGAGTTTTGTAACGGAGGTGGGCATCACAAATGGGGAAAACCATCACTTGAGAATCAATGGCTGTTCTTCAATAATTTCCTCATGTCCTCTGTTCAGTTGATTGATAATCCGCTCAGCACATTCACAGGCAAAGCCAAATGTCAGTCAACTCGACAATGGGCTTCAGTGAAGAACTGACATGACTGCCCCGATGTTTGGGATAGAGCAATGCAATTCTAATGTTTTCACCTTTCACCGCTGAGTGCCCACTATGACACGGCCATGCCCTGGGTGCTAATTATAACCCCTAACCTGCTACTGCATTTACTTACACAGGGAATCCTGACCTGGCCACTTCCCTTTAAGTCCCTCTGATCTTGCACAATTCTTAGTCCGCATTGATTACTGGAAGCGGAGTATGATGCACTTTACAGATTGCACTCATGCCAACATTCAGTGGTAATCAGGTGTTTCCCAGAGAAATCTACTACTCTAATGAGCTTATCAGCTATTATAATTACTAACTGATCACAAAGATTGAACGTATTTTAATATTACTTTATTGCTGTTGGTTGCACAAACAGCTTATGTGGGCTGAGAAAAATGTCAGTTTTGTCATTTCCTCTGAAACACTGCCGTCATTGTCTCACTGCTGCTTATATTTAGCAGAGCTGTTGTAAATTTGAAGCAGCGGAACATACATTTTACTGAAATCCAGGCCATCCAGATCATGCAGAATCATTCTGGATAATCGGTCAAGAAGGAAAATGATCTAACAAGAGTTAAAGTAATGATCAGTTTATGGAAAACCCCTTCCCTAAATAAGGACTTGTTGGTGGCTGGGTGATCACTATAGGGCTGGCAGCGGGATCGCCCTATAATCGGCCATAAGGGAAGCTGTGGGCAGCTGCACATTTCTACTGCAATAGGTGCTTTATCAGGTGCCCATTAACGTTAACAGGAGACTATATAATATATTTTTGCATCACTAGTGTCCTCTAGACACTCGAGTGGGGTCTGCTTTTTTTTTAGGGACTCTCATCTGGTTCCATTTTTTTTTTTTTTTTTTTCACTTTGTTTTCGTGTTGGGCGTCCTTCTCTCTGTCTAAGAAAAGTTTGAGCAATATATTCTTATACATTATATAGCCTCTCACCTTCCCCTTACTGTTGGGGTCCCCCAAGGATCGGTTCTAGGCCCCCTCCTCTTCTCCTTGTACACTGCCCCTATTGGTCAAACAATCAGTAGATTTGGTTTCCAGTACCATCTCTATGCTGATGACACCCAATTATACGCTTCTTCTCCTGACATCACGCCTGCCTTTCTAGAAAACACCGGCGATTGTCTAAACGCTGTGTCTAAAATCATGTCCTCACTATATCTGAAACTGAACCTGTCAAAGACTGAACTCCTGGTGTTTCCTCCAGGGCTGTGGAGTCGGAGTTAGTTTTGGTTGGAGTCTGAGTCGGTAGAAATGTACCGACTCCGACTCCAGCTTTAAAAAAAATGTATTAATATTTCATAATTGAACTTTCATATGAATTTTATAAATGTTACTCAAATATATATGTTCTATCAAACTATGAACAACAGTGATAAGCAGTTCTGCTGGAGATAGAGACATTTCTTACTTCTTGTGTGTCACTGTTCTCCACTGCCCTTATCTAATCTTATACTTGGTTAACCTCATTCTGCACCAACCCCCCTACTTACAATGTATGAAACTGAAAGTGAAAATGTGTTGCAAATTCTTAGTAGTAAAGCTCCTCCTCTAGACTAGATCATACTAGGTGTGCGTCTTCCAAGCATCTCACAGCTGCCTGCTACTCAGAAGAGGAAGACTGTAAGAAGTATTATCCTTTCAACAAACTTTGCATCAGTTAACTGTGAGTACATGAGGAATAATAACAGTATTACTGACCACTATATCAGTTGTACGACCTGGCAATAATTTTGTACAATTGTTTTTAGGAAAAACAATTGTCATTTGGATTGTGAATGCAGAATTAAAAACCTGAGAATGTCAAAGAAGCATCACATTAAATCAGCTGTATTTGAACATTTCACCATCACTCAAGATAGAAAGCATTATGTCTGTCAGTGTATGACAAATGATCCAGACGAAAACAAATGCTGTGAAGCCAAGATGAGTGCATATTCAGGCAAAGATAAAAATGCTCCTACCAGAGCTTCTAATCTAAAGAGACATTTACAGCGCTTTCATCCAGAAGTACTGAAAGCAGTGGATGAGAAAGACTGCATCCAAACCAATGAACCAGTGCCCAGCTCTTCCAGCCAAACAAAGGAGCAGAGAACTTTGCAGCCATCAGTTGCAAGATATTTTGTCAGTGACAAAGTTACTGTGACAATGACAGTAGATACATTTAAAAAACAGATCATAGAGCTTGTTGTAAAGGATAGTGTGCCTATTTCATTATTTTCACGACCAGCTTTTATGTGTCTGAATGGGGAAATGGCCCGCAAGCTTGGTGTTTCTCTGGAGAGAGAGAGTATTAGAAAATTAGTAATCGAAGAAGCTTTTAAACAAAAGGAAGAACTTAAAAAAACTCTCAAGGGACGCTTTCTGTTTCTTAAAATGGATGCCTGCACACGTCAGAGTGAACTATTTTGCCATCAATGTCCGATTTGTTTGTGACAAAAATGAAATAGTTACCAAGACATTGGCAGTAAAAGACACCAAAGCTCATCACACCAGTGAGTTTCTCCAGGTCTTGGTGGAAAAGGTTCTGCAAGACTATGAACTTAAAAAAGAGCAAGTTCTTTCTGTCGTAACTGACAATGCTTCAAATATGATAAGTACTATTAAGCTAATGAATGAGAGTAATGATGGTGACCAGCAGCTAGAAGAACATTCTGGGTCCACAGACACAGAAATGTTTGAAATAGAGGAACACTGTATTGTAACTGAGGAGCAAACTGAAGTTGCTTCAGATGAACAGCAACATGATAGTTTAGATGATCTTGTTGAAACTGTGTCAATATGTTCTTTCATTCATCACATGCGCTGTGTTGTGCATACGCTACAGCTGGCTATAAGAGACAGTCTGCAAGAAGGACATGCTGCTGCACTGATTGGCAAGGTGAGAAAATTGGCTACTGTTGCCAGAACCCCTAAAGTTGACTCAATTTTGAAGAGACGTGCTGGAAAAGGGGCAATTATTGATCAAGCCACACGATGGGGCAGTACTTACTTAATGATTCAGCGCTTGGTTGAACTGAAAACCTTTCTTGTAGACATGGCTAACCCTCAACTGACGCTAAATGAAAGTCAGTGGAATCAGGTGACAGCTGGAAAAATTGCTAGAGCACCCATTTACAGTGACTAAAAAATTACAAGCAGAGGACTTAACTCCAGGTATTTTCTTAAAGGAGTGGAAGAACCTGATGTTTCGCCTGTCCCAAAGAGGAGGGTTAATTGCAAGTGGCATTGCTACATCATTGAAACGGAGAGAGGAGCTACTATTACAAAATAACATTCTTTTGGCAGCTGTTTATGTAGACCCAATGCATCAGATTCTTCTAGATGATCAACAGCTAAGTAAAGGAAAAGAAGCTCTGTTTGAAATAGCAGTGAGGATGAAAGGGTTGCAGAACAGTCAGGAGGAACAAGAAGAATTTGGTCGTCTTGCCACATCTTCACCCTCATCATCAACTGATGAAGAATTTAATTTCGAAAAATATATGGATCACAAGGACCGTGCAAAGCGTTCCCGCATAGAAGAGTCATCCCCATCAAGGAACACAGCCAGTACATTTCAGCAGAATTTTTCATGTGCACTAAAAGAAATTGAGAAATTTGACCGTTCATCAAAAATAACAGTGCAACAAGCGATTCCTCTGTATCCTGACATTGTCAGAGATGTTGCCCGAGTGGTTACTGCTTTGCCACCAACACAAGTTAGTGTAGAGAGGTTGTTCTCTGCTCTCAAAATAATTAGATCAGATTTGAGAGCATCCATGAAGGAGGATCTGACAGAGGCAATACTTTTTCTGAGGACAAATTTATAGATTTCTTCTTATTAACTGCAGAAAAGTGTTTATTGCATATTTACTTACAGTTTAGAAAAGTTTATAAAAGTTATTTGCTATATTCTAATTGTATTCTAATAAATGTAGTTTTTGCTCTAAGTGGTCTGATTACTTATATGATGGTGAGAAACTGAATAAGCACGATGTTAAATATTTTACAACAGTAAATTTGTTATGAATTGGCCATTTATGAAGGAGTCGGAGCCTGATAAAATCCAGGAGTCGGAGTCACAACTGTGGCTTACCGACTCCACAGCCCTGGTTTCCTCCCTCTACTAATGTACCTATACCCAACATTGCTATTTCTGTGTGTGGTTCCACTATTACTCCCCAGCAACAGGCCCGCTGTCTTGGGGTCATACTTGATTCCGAGCTTTCCTTTGCCCCCCACATTCGATCAGTGGCTCGCTCTTGTCATCTGCACCTCAAAAACATTTCTAGAATTCGACCTTTTCTTACTTTTGACTCTGCAAAAACTCTTACTGTTTCTCTTATTCATTCTCGTCTGGACTATTGTAACTCTCTTCTAATCGGTCTCCCTCTTACCAAACTCTCCCCCCTCCAATCTGTCTTGAATGCTGCAGCCAGGATCATATTCTTCACCAATCGTTACACCGATGCCTCTACCTTGTGCCAGTCATTACACTAGCTACCCATCCACTCCAGAATTCAGTATAAACTTATTACCCTCACCCACAAAGCCCTCCATGGCTCAGCACCACCCTACATCTCCTCCCTTGTTTCAGTATACCACCCTACCCGCGTCCTCCGTTCTGCTGATGACCTGAGGTTAGCATCCTCAATAGTCAGAACTTCCCAATCCCGTCTCCAAGACTTTACACGTGCTGCGCCAATTCTTTGGAATGTACTTCCCAGGTCAATACGATTAATCCCCAATCCCCAAAATTTTAAGCGTGCCCTGAAAACGCATTTATTCAGACTGGCCTATCGCCTCAACACATTAACCTAATCTATCCCTGTGTGGCACAGCTCAAAGGTTTACCATAACCAGATTTCCCGCATCATGTTCCCACATGCTTTATGCATCCATTAGCCCTCTGTGTCTGTACTGTTACACACTTAACATTACGGCTGGCCCATACAATCAGGGCAACTGTTAACACCCACCTTTTGTGTCTACCTCTTTCCTCATAGACTGTAAGCTTGCGAGCAGGGCCCTCATTCCTCTTGGTATTTGTTATAATCTACTGTATGTGATTATTGTTATGCTGTAATGTCTATTGTCTGTACAAATCCCCTCTGAAATGTAAAATGCTGCGGAATATGTCGGCGCTGTAAAAATAAAATTTATTATTAGCCATTCAATAAAGGCTATATGACAGATCTGACCATGTGCACAGGGTGAGAGCCACAACACATACAGGCACGGGGACTCGAACATGTTTTTCGAGTATGCTCGGATAACACTCATCACTGATGGACAACCCTTTAAATTAATGTGCAGGTGGACTTACGTTGTGGCCAATATGCAGACAGGTATACAAAAATGGTGCCACTGTGCTCTACAATTAATGATTGCATGAATTCCATTATTGCTACTTTTTTTTTTTTTATCAAAAATTGTTACCCAAGTACTTAAAGTGAAAACACATGCCATATTTGCTCTACACTTTAGAAACATTAATGTAATACTATAGGCATGCTGGCCTTGTTTTATATCATTCTGTAAAAAACGCCACATTGATAAATGTTGTATGGCACACACTCTGGACTCACACGTTACATATGTTTCCAGGTCAGTGACTGGTGGGAAGAATATATCTACCTCAGAGGCCGTGGGCCCATCATGGTGAACAGTAATTACTATGCAATGGTGAGTGTGCTAATATCAGAGTTTTTCACAGCAGAAAACTCAATTTTTATTGATTTTATAATATTTAATATGAAGCGAGTGGAGAGAAGGCGACACTGGAGCTGAAGACCTGTGTCTACTCGGCATTATACAGTATCTCCCAATTTAATGCTCTAAACCCCTATAAGACTTTCTCTCACTTTGGATGACCCGTCCGATCCATGTATTCTAATGTCACCCATCCATATATTTTATTGTCACTAGTGATGAGCGAATGTGTTTGGATAACCGCAACACATGTGGGGATTGCCTGTTTGTTAGACAATCCCCGCATGTGTTCCAGTTGTAAAACAACTGCATAACATACAGCCGTGAGGACTTGAACATATTATTCGAGCATGCCCAAGATACTCGGGTAACATCCGAGCATGCTCAGAAAACACGTTATCAGAGTATGCTCGCTCATCACTAATTGTCACCCATTAATTTGCTGGCTTGTAATACCACATTTCACGTGTAGTGGCCTCCGTAGGGTGAAATGTAAGACCAATGGCACAACTGGTGGTCGTGGAGGGTTCCTGTGGCCATCTTCTCTGGGCCAGGTCCAAATTGAGAAAGGGTTTGTCTTATCACATTGGTTTCCTGAATATTTGACAACACGATTGGTCGTAGCCATTTATTCGAATATTTTCTGATCTAATACTTGCAATTTGTGTTATCTCCTTTATTGTACTATTACTAGAAGGATGTGATAAAACTTTTCCAATGAAGCGACCAAAGTACGGTGAGCGAGTGTACAGTTGGAGCATAGCGTGGCTAGGAGTATTTTATGACCGTACATTTGCACACCCTTCACCAATTTCCTGTTATTACATCAGACAAACGTGAACTTTGTGCACTGGGGTTAATAACATGAAGATGCACTTGCCATTTATTGTCTGCCCGTGACGCCTTCATTCCAGTGTAACCATCTCACATGTTAGACCTTGAGTGGCCTTAAAGTGAAAAGTTGAAAATTCTTCATTAGTAAAGAGATGTCAGACTGTCAACAACTAGCCAGAATGAAGAGCAGCCACAATGACTCACTCTGCAGGATGGTACACGTCGTGCATTATAGCCAGTCCACTGATATCTATGGGAAACCTGTAATGACTTGTTATTCCTATGGAGGCACTGCAGGAAAAACAAAACACCTGCCACTAGATTTATCTACAAATTACAATTTACGATGGGGATTTAGTAGCCTATGTGCAACACTCTGCTATGGGCCTCATTCTTAAGCGTTGTCCACTCTTTGGCCAACCCCTTTTGAGTGAAGCCAGCGCTGATTGGCCTTAGGGATTGTGTGACTTAATGTTACGTGAGCCCGAGAAGAGTCAGTGCCGACACCACTGGAGCGGCGCTGGCACTGGAGTTGAGTAAAGCTGGTGTTATTACTGGGGGGAAACGAAGTGATTCAGAAGGGGTTCTCAGAGTAGTGGACAACCCCTTAAATCCCCATCTCAAAGAAAAAAAAGTGAAGTCTTTGCTGCAATGTTTGAGTAGTTTTCCAGGATTATTCTCAAAATGCAAAAACTTCTGTTGCCACTTTTTCATTTTCAAACCTTGTCATAGGCTTAACTGAAGGATCATCAGTGTATTTTACTGGTAAATTCTATCAATATTTTTAGTCTATTATTTTTCTTTACCCTCCCAGGATTACCTATATGTGTTGCCAACCACAATTCAAGCTGCCAGAGCTGGCAATGCCATCCATTCACTTCTACTCTACCGGAGAAAACTGGACAGGGAAGAAATTAAACCGGTATGTTCTTGGTTTACACCAGTGGGAATTTGTAATGTTGTAGGACAATCTTCCCATATTAGCTTCTTCGGATTAGCAGTTATTGAGGAGATGGCACTTTACTATGTCCTTTATACCTGTAGCCTCTAAGCTGCTTCGGAGCTAATACTCACGGCACATGCTGACATTGCTGCCTCAAAATATCAAAGTTTATTCATTACAAAAAATAACAATCACAATATGCATAATTATAGGTACAAATGTGATGTGATCCCTAGGTAAAAAGTAGACGGCCAAATAGGTCAGGACATGGTAAATTACATGCGTACAACTGGAAATGGTGTTTGACGAGTCCTATGGTGTAAAATTGAGAGAAAAAGCTATTGACCAACAATGCAGGGATCACTGCAAAAAAGCAAATTTTATTGGTAACAGAAAGACAAAAGCCTTATAAAAACATTTAAAAGTCATAAAATGACATGAACACAGCACAAGGCTCATAATAGAGCCAAGCAAGACTCCCTCCAGTGGGTAGGAACATATACAGATGGCTCTAAAATGCGCAATGACAAGCCTGCAACAGTATTACATTATCAAAGATGTACATTTATACACAGGTCTTAATGATCCTATACAAAAGTAGATCTATTTGAATTGAACATTGTACATGAACGGTTATAGGCTATAAAGATGCACAGAAAAAAGAGCCATATAAATGAGTGGGGCATAATGCAAACATGAAATACAAGAGGATTCAACAACCTATATAAGGTATGGCGGATGAAATGTAGCCCAATAAGCTGATAAAGCAAAGATTGGATCCTGCCTGCATAGTCCAAATGTGATACCACTTACATGGGGGGAGCTTGTGGAGTGCCCGACGCGTGTCGCCAACGCAAGGTGGCTTCGTCAGGGGCTGAAGAGTCAGTCTATTACACTCATATAAATATACTAGATATTGAGCAAATATGTACAGCAGCTGCGGCGACATACCTAATTGGTACGATGTTCATGTACGATGTTCAATTCAAATAGATCCACTTTTGTATAGGATCATTAAGACCTGTGTATAAATGTACATCTTTGATAATGTAATACTGTTGCAGGCTTGTCATTGCGCATTTTAGAGCCATCTGTATATGTTCCTACCCACTGGAGGGAGTCTTGTTTGGCTCTATTATGAGCCTTGTGCTGTGTTCATGTCATTTTATGACTTTTAAATGATTTTATAAGGCTTTTGTCTTTCTGTTACCAATAAAATTTGTATTTTGGCAGTGATCCCTACATTGGATCCGTTGCAGCTGAAAAGAGGAAATCGGAAAACCAGGGGAAGAGCCTTGAGGAGATCATTTGCATATTCCCAGTGCCTTCTGGGATAAGTGAAGAGTCTCCGTGAGCTCAACGATCACTGGGTTTTGGCCGTTGCAGCTGAAAAGTTTTTCATCGTTTTTAAGAAATCTCAATATGGAAGAGGCCAGGAGCCATTTGGTGAGCTGCATTTCTTGCTACATGTTTACAGACTTACCAGTGGAAAAGCCAAACTTCACATGCCACAAATGCAAGCTTGTGTCCCTGTTGGAGGAAAAGTTGCAAAATCTCGAAGAGAGGTTAGCTACGTTGAAGATCATTAAGGAAGGTGAAGAGTTCTTAGACAGAGCAGAATTATCTCTTCATGTTACAGAAAGAGAAGAAATTCGAAGTGCACCTGAAGAAACAGAGGAATGGAGACATGTGACCCAGAGAAGCAGGAGGATCAGGAGGCAGTCAGCACCCATACTGCTCAGGAACCAGTACCAGGCTCTCACGCAGGAAAGCGATAAAGAAATACATCAGGATAAGACTTTGCCCACAAACAGCAACCTTGTACGCCTTCAGAATCCTCCTGGATGGAGAAAGAAAAATGTTGTGAAGAAGAAACGGAGAGTGGTGGTCATGGGGGATTCCCTGTTGAGAGGAACAGAGGCCGCTATCTGCAGACCGGATATAACTTCAAGAGAAATGTGCTGTCTTCCAGGTGCAAAAATTAAAGATGTGTCTGACAGGATATCAGGACTATTCAGACCTACCGATGACTACCCATTCCTGCTGCTACATGGGGGACAAATGACACCGCAAGAAACGACCTGGAAACCATCTGCAGAGACTTTGAAGACTTAGGCAAGAAAGTGAAAGAACTGGGAGCGCAGGTGGTCTTCTCTTCCATCCTCCCAGTGGATGGCCATGGAACAAGGAGGTGGAATAAGATTCTGCAGGTGAACAACTGGCTATGTCGATGGTGCCGTCAGAAACGATTTGGATTTATGGATCACGGAGTGAATTACCTTTACGATGGACTACTTGCTAGAGATGGGGTGCACCTTACGAAGACTGGAAAACAAGTATTTGGAAGTCGCCTTGCTACACTTGTAAGGAGAGCTTTAAACTAGAACAACATGGGAAGGGAAGCAAAAGACCAGAAAAAGCCATACACCTGACAAATGCTATTGAGAACTCTGCTATTAGAAGTGGAAAGGAAGAACAAAGACAAAAGAATCTAAATAATAAAAATATTGGAGAAAGAGAAACCAATCACAAACTAAAATGTTTCTATACTAATGCACAAAGCATGGGCAACAAACAAGGAGAATTGGAACTACTACCACAGGAAAAGAAATATGATGTCATTGGAATCACTGAAACTTGGTGGGACGATACACATGACTGGAATACAAGACTAGAAGGATACAACTTATTTGCAAGAAACAGACTTGATAAACGAGGAGGAGGTGTCGCATTGTATGTTAGAAACACGTATATCTGCACAGAGATTGAAGCTTCAGAGACTGGGAGTTCTGTGGAAACTGTTTGGGTAAGAATACAAGGACAGAGCAATGGAAAGGACACCATTGTAGGCATTTACTACAGGCCGCCTGTGCAAGCTGAAGATATGGATGAACTCTTTATGCATCAAATGGCCAAGTTCTCCAAAATATATGACATAGTTGTCATGGGAGATTTCAACTATTCAGACATTTGTTGGGAATCTCTCTCAGGCAAAACTAACAGGTCAAGGAAATTCTTACCCTCTCTTGCTGACAACTTTATCTTCCAAAAGGTAGGGGAGAAAACAAGGGGAACTGCTACCTTGGATCTAATCCTTATAAACAGGGAGGAAATGGTCGAGGAGGTAAAAGTGGCTGGGACCCTAGGAGGTAGCGACCATGCTATTTTAGAATTTTGGATAACTAGAGGAGGAAGACCTGTGAAGACTCAGACGTCAAGGTTAGATTTCAGAAAGGCAAATTTTAAGGGATTCAGAAAGAGAATTGGAGGGATCCAATGGCTGGATATCTGTTATGATTGAGTCACCGTAGGAGGCAAAAATAGTAATGCTAGCTAAGTCCAGAAAACCAGAGAAGTTGGCAGCTATCGGATTGCAGACCCCTGAACCTATCAACACAACTAGCAGTAGCCGTGGGGGGCTCCTACGATGCCCTAGGCCCCTCGATCACAGCCGGAGGACTACATAGCCTAAAGACAGAAAGGGAAATCTAAACTGCCCCAGAGCAGACCCCAAAGTAAAAGGCAGCCCCCCACATATAATGACGGTGAAGCAAGAAGAAAGAACAAAACAGACAGAAAGATAGACTGAGCAAAGATGGGGCCCACGCTAGCTTAGATAGGAAAGGACAGGAAGGCTGCTGTCTGCAATCCGTGAAAAACCCTATGAAAATAAGAGCCAACAAACTGACAGTAAAAAAGGCCCTGAAGACGCTAGGCTTCAAAAAAGCTATGTCAGTACTCAGGAATATTCTGAAGACAGAGCAACAGGCAAAAGGAGATTCAGCTAACCCCAGCAGGGAATGGCAGAATCCAGAAAAGCAAGGAAAACAAAACACTAATGCAAAAAGGCAAAGCAGAAATCTTAGCTTTAGATGAGCAGGAATCAGACTGGTTTCCTAGAAGTCCACAGAGAAATCACCCGCAGGCCAGAAGGGCGTCGGCAGCCTTATATCCAGTCATTAACTCCACTCAGCCAGTCATCATCATCAGCCCCAGGTGTTTGACAATCAGGCTCACTACCTTTCTTCACCAGAAGAGGGAGTTCCTCGGGCCTCAGTAGTGAAGGGGAAAATGAACTCACAACAGATATCCTTAAAGACAAAAATGTCCAGGAAGGATGGGAAATCTTGAAAAATGAAATTCTCAAAGCACAATTGTTAACAATTCTGAAAAAAGGGAAGAATAGGAAGCATTTAAGGAAGCCAGGATGGATGAACACAGAACTTAAGCACATGCTAAAAAGGAAGAAAAAAATGTTTATAAAATGGAAAGAGGGTGGCATATCTAAAGCAGAATATAATGCTGTCTGCAGAACCTGCAGGGCACAAATCAGATTATCTAAAGCGGACAATGAATTGAGGCTTGCAAGAGATGTCAAAAGCAATAATAAATGATTTTGGGGATATGTCAAAAGTAAAAGAAAAGTCAAAGATGCTATAGGATTTTTACAGGATGAAAATGATGAAATGGTAAGACAGGATCTTGAGAAGGCCGAACTTTTAAATTCCTATTTTGCATCTGTTTTCTCTCAGAGAGGAAATGTAACATCAACTGTTCTTCACTGTCCTATTAAGGGAATAGAAGAATCCAGGATATCTATAAACAGAAAGATAGTGAGGAAACACTTAGCTAACCTAAATGAATTCAAGTCTCCAGGTCCAGATGAATTACACCCCAGAGTACTGAAGGAGATAGCAGAAGAAATTTTTGAACCCCTCTCCATAATCTTTGAAAATTCTTGGAGAACAGGAGAAGTCCCAGAAGACTGGAGAAGAGCAAATGTTGTCCCTATCTTCAAAAAGGGTAAGAAGGTGGACCAAGTCAACTATAGGCCGGTGAGTCTGACTTCTATACCAGGAAAGATCTTTGAACAAATTATTAAACAACATGTATGTCAGTACCTGGATAAGAATGAAGTGATTAAACAGAGTCAGCATGGGTTTGTAACTAATACGTCATGTCAGACTAACTTAATTTCCTTCTATGATGGAATCACTGATTGGGTGGATCAAGGAAATGCTGTAGATATAGTATATTTTGACTTCAGCAAAGCATTTGACAAAGTATCTCATACAATCCTTATTGAAAAAATGACTAAGTATGGAATGGACAAGGCAACTGTTAGGTGGATTCATAACTGGCTTAGTGATCGGACCCAAAGAGTGGTCGTAAATGGCTGCACATCCAGTTGGAAGAATGTCTCAAGTGGGGTACCACAGGGCTCTGTCCTGGGCCCTGTATTGTTCAACATCTTTATCAACGATTTAGATGAAGGAATTGAGGGTAACCTGATTAAATTTGCTGATGACACAAAGCTAGGAGGGATAGCTAATACTAGAGACGAGAGAGAGAGAGGATTCAAAAAGATATAAATAAACTGGAGAAGTGGGCGGCAACTAACAGAATGGTTTTTAACAGGGAAAAATGCAAAGTACTACATCTGGGCAATAAAAATGAAAAAAGCATATACAGAATGGGAGGAATAGGCCTAAGCAACAGCACATGTGAAAAAGATTTGGGTATACTAATAGATCACAGACTGAATATGAGTCAACAGTGTGATGCAGCAGCAAAAAAGGCAAATGCAATTCTAGGATGTATTAATAGAAGCATACAGTCTAGATCACGTGAAGTCATTATTTCCCTCTACTCCTCTTTGGTCAGACCTCATCTAGAATATTGTGTCCAGTTTTGGGCACCACATTTTAAAAAAGACATCAACAAACTGGAGCAAGTTCAGAAAAGACCGACCAGAATGGTGACCGGTCTGCAAACCCTGTCTTATGAGGAAAGGTTGCAGGATTTGGGATTGTTTAGTTTGCAAAAGAGAAGACTGAGAGGAGACTTAATAGCTGTCTACAAATATCTAAAGGGCTGTCACATTGTAGAAGGATCAACTTTATTCTCATTTGCACAAGGAAAGACTAGAAGCAATGGGATGAAACTGAATGGGAGGAGACACAGATTAGATATTAGAAAAAACTTTTTGACAGTGTGATCAATGAGTGGAACAAGCTGCCACGAGAAGTGGTGAGTTCTCCTTCAATGGGAGTCTTCAAACAGAGGCTGGACAGACACCTGACTGGGATGATTTAGCGAATCCTGCTTTGAGCAGGGGGTTGGACCAGATGGCCCAGGAGGTCACTTCCAATTCTATGATTCTATGATTGTTGGTCAGTAGCTTTTTCTCTCAATTTTACAGTTACAGTTCTTACTGACCGCTGGTGGATCCGCATTCTTTATTCAGTGGTGTCCTCCTGTGACTTTATATATGACGAGTCCTATGGTGTCATGAAAAACATAGGTAATCTGGTGCCTGTATTCAATATAATCCTATAATAGGGAAAGAGGTCTAAACAATAGGACGATAGGCCTGTGTCTATTAGAAGGTGACAACCGACTCGTGTTGGACGTAATAAGTATTGAAGAGGTAGTCATTTAAAAAGAGTATTCACCCATGACGTCTGGTAATCCTGTCTGCTCCACGGCCATGTTCCCCAACGCGCGTTTTGCGCGCAGGGGGCGTGATTATTTCTAATGAATAAACTTTGCTATTTTTTAGCATGTTCTGACTCTAGTCCGCTTTGTAATATATAAATATTTAGTATTGTATAACCTGCTGTTTGCTCATGACATGATCATACACCAGGCTCTGTAAAGATATGACATATGTTACAATGTGGCCCATAGATTGCCACCTACCTTCACCATGCAGACACCGTTCTGAGGTCCAGAACAGAATCATAATCAGGAGCATATTGGACAAATATGGATCCGTTTTAGAACTGATACAAAAAGAAACAGGCCCTCATTGATTATAATTGGGTCTATCTTGGTTCAGGCGTGTCATTTTATAAAACTGACAAAAGTTCTAAAAACGGGCATGTAGCGAATCCCAAGTGGACCCAGTAACAAAGAGTATCTCCGCTTCCTTTTTATATCAAATGGAATGCTAAAACCAAATGTGAGTGCTGCCCTTGGGAATTGGAGCACATTCAGCACAATGCTGTATGGATTTACTCCTGAAGAACACTGCTGTCCTGATCATGTATATTTTATGCTTTTTGGGTATCTTTGCTTTTAAAAATAATTGCTATACTGTATTGTGTCACTCCAGGTTTAGCCTCATGGTATGTATGTTGCAACTGTATTTTTGCTATACCCATGGGTGTATATGCCACACCTAGTGAAAAAATGAAGTATTGATAAAGTGTTATGTGTACTTAAAGAGGTTGTCCATTACTTTGATGACCTAAGCTTAGGATGTCATTAAATTCTGATCGGTGGGGGTGCTACACACGACGTTCCCGTCCTGATTAGCTGTTCTTAGTGCTGGCGGCGGCCAGATGTGCACAGTTAGTTACTCAGTTTGATAGCGGCCATGGTTAGGTAATGTGCATCCCCCTCCTATTGATTTGACTAGGGGGCGAATGTGCATTACCTGGGCACGGCCACTATCTGTATATAGAGCAGCTCCATAACTGACAATTTTTGGCAGCTGCCGACACCGAGAACAGCTGGTCGGAAGGGGGGTGGGGTGCCGGGTGTCGCACCCTTACTCATCAGACTTTGACCTATCCTAAGGATAGATCATCAATATTACAGTAGTGGACAATCTGTTTAAAGGGAATCTGTCACCCTTTTTTTTTTGACTATCATCTGCCGGCATTGACATCAGGGGCTTATCTACAGCATTCTGTAATGCTGTAGATAAGCCCCCGATGTAACCTGAAAGATGAGAAAAACAAGTTACATTATACTCACCGGAGGGGGCGGTCCGGTGTTGGTCCGATGGGTGTTGCGATACGATGCCGTCCTCTTCTTCCCTTCCTGTAGTAGCTCCGGCGCAGGCGCACTGCTCTGCCCTTTTGAGGGCAGAGCAGAATACTGCAGTGCGCAGGCGCCAGACCTCTCCCGACGCCTGCGCACTGCAGGACTCTGCTCTGCCTTCAACAGGGCAGAGCAGTGTGCCTGCACCAGAGCCATGCCAGGAAGGGAAGAAGAGGACGGCATCGTATGAAGATGGGAGGCGCTGGACCGGACCGCGACACCCATCGGACCTAACCGCCCCCTCCGGTGAGTATAATGTAACTTGATTTTCTTATCTTTCAGGTTACATCGGAGGCTTATCTACAGCAATACAGAATGCTGTAGATAAGCCCCTGATGTCAATGTCGGCAGCTGATGGTCCAAAAAAAAGGTGACAGATTCCCTGTATTTGCAAAAAAAATAAAACAATACTGGTATTTCCTATTCCTAAGATTTTTGGGGCTCCTTGAAAGCATGGGCTATAATAACATCATATGTTTAACTGCATTAACTTGGAGATGAGCAGATCTGTTCAACATATTCACTCACCGATTAGAATTTAGGTGGGTAGTTCTCTGATTGTTCTAAATTTTCCCAAACTGAATCTCAAACCTATGAAATTAGATATGCCCCATGCCTCCCATTGGCTATGATTGATTTTCAGCAGTAATAATTGTATGTTTGTAAGCCTGGAGAACTTATGAACTGATTGTATGCATTTAGTGAGCAACAATTATCTATTGCACTCCAGTCCTTATTAACAGAACAAGTTTTTGCCTTATTGAGTGTTATCCCATTGTGTGATATTGTGTGTTTTTACACTTCTATTTGTTACCCGTTCGGCACACCCTTTGGTTTTGTGGTATAGATTCTGCTGTTGGGATCCACAGTTCCATTATGCTCATCTCAGTGGGAAAGAATGTTTAATACTTCCCGTATACCCGGAGAAGATACAGGTAAGAGCTGCCCGTGGCCATAGTACCAGCCCTTGCCATCTATCAAATATTAGCTGTGAGACTTCCCGGTTGTGATGGCTTTGATGATTTGACGTCAAAAGATTGTCTTCCAAAAATAAATGTGGTTTCATAAATGTGACCCGAAGAACCCTCAAAGCTTTGGTTGGGATCCATGGGCCCTGGCATCTGCTCGCTGTATTGGCACTAAAATGAATTACCGTACTAATAGGTGTTACATAATTTAATTTTTCAATGCGACATACATTGGTTCCTGCCAGGTCTGCCCTAATTTACAAACCTAAAACAAGCTTAACTTTTTTTGAGTTTCACAGCTAATATTTCATTAGATGCTTTGATGTTTCCTCACCTAGAATACTGCTTGGCGATTCCTCTCCTTTATTTTGGTATTTTCATCCTAGGTTCATCTGGGTCCTCTCTTGCGTTTTGTATTATGTGTATGTGAATGTTACTTTATGCCTATTCTGGTATTATTACTTTTTTTCCATTCTGTTCATTTGTTTTCATCCCTTATGTTTCCTTTCAGCTTATGATTAATAATACCATTCCAATGTGTTCCTACCAGTATGAACGAATGTTCAATAGTAGCCGTATACCAGGCGTTGAGACAGGTACAGCCTCGGTCCTGTCTTCCATGTTGTTGGTCATCACAATTCTGGCGCATGTGCAGCACTACTTAACACACGCACGTGGCAATGATTTTCTGGCAAATGATACACAAGACAAAGTAAAAAACTGGAATCTACAAAGGAATGAACCATTTACAAACAGAAGATAGATCCTTGATTACTACACCATTATTTTAAAAAATTGATGCTATAAGTAAAGTCAGAAAATATAATTTACCAGTCACCTATGTCTTTTCTGGTCCTGCGTAGAAACAATACCATCTCAGGTTGAAAGATTTGACAAGTCTTCATGTCAGATTTCGGTTAACAGGCATCGTATCCGAACGATCCACCCCACCAAGATAATGGTCATGTTGCTTTTTGAAGGGCAATGTCATCCACATATTAAGCCCACGTCTCACATAGCGAGATCGCTGTTGCGTCACCGATTTTGTGACGCAACAGTGATCTCGCCTGCGACCCCCCCCTACGTGTGACACATTGCGGCGATTGGGCCCCTGCTGCGATGTCTCTGATCGTGCTCGAATGTCCTGGGCCATTTTTTGATCGCTGGTGTCCCGCTAGCCAGCATGCATCGCTGTGTTTGACAGGGACAATGACGAACGACCTCAATACTACAGGTCTGAGAGACAACGACCGTCGTATGTATCGTTCCGTATCGTTGCTGCGTCGCTGTTGAGATCTGACTGTTTGACCTCTCACCAGCGACCTCATAGCGACGCACCAGCGATCCCTACCAGGTCGCATCGTTGTCGGGATCGCTGGTGTGTCGCCAAGTGTGACTGTACTTTTAGGCTATGTGCACACGTAGTTTTTTTGGTGTGCGGATTTTGGAGAGAAAACCGCAGGACAAAAGTCCTGCGGTTTATCTGTGGTTTTGCCTGCGGTTTTTCCACCTCATAACGGATGAGGTGTAAAACTGCAGCGTTTCTGCACCAAACAATTGACATGCTGCAGATTGTAAACCGCAGCAAAACCGCGCGGAAAAATCTGCAGCATGTGCACAGCGTTTTTTAATTTCCATAGGAAATAAAGGTACTGTACAACGCAGCCGAATCTGCTGCGGACCCGCAGCTGCAGAAACGCTGCGGAACCGCAGCAGAATCCGCACCGTGTGCACATACCTTTACTAATACAATCTGATGCTCCCTTATGGGAAAATTGCTATGTTAATTCATATGCAAATGGGGCGCAAGTGCTCTGGGTGTGTTCAAGCACTTCTCAAGCCTCTACCATTCTGGCTGTAAACCCTATCCAGCCGCACCTTCCTCTGCTGTATAGTCAAACCCGTGAGCGGTCAGTCAAGCAGGTGAAGTTGGGGCTGCATTGCAGATAGAGCCAGAGGCTTGGGAAGTGCTCTGGTCATGCCCAGAGCACATACACCTCATTTGAATATGCATTAAACAGCAGTTTCAGCAACAGACTGGATCAGTAAAGGTGTGGATGACATTGTGTCCGAGACATGACCATATAAACAAATTGCGTCTGGATCGTTCAGACAGATTCTCGATCAGTGAAAAACAAATAGCACATGGTTGGCTTCAGGATGCATTCAGGGTTTTTTGTTTGTTTTTTTACTCTCTTTGGAGTGCCTGAATTTCTTAGTCTGATCCACAAAAACGTTCCAGGATAGGACACGTACTGAGTTTTTCTTGGATCGGTCGTATGGGTCAGTAAAGAAATCTGACTTTGAAAGTGTGAATGACTTTTTATCGAATATTATTTGCTGGTTAGCTTTCCCAGTGTAAGGATGGACAGCCCTCGAGTAAGAAAAAATATTGTCTGAATAAGGTGCAAAGTGAGAAATAAAAGTAGCATGGTTGGATGCTGATTCCCCACTTGTTATGTGTATCCATATCATGTATATACCGGGGCTCAGCTTAGAGTATAGAGATTTTAGCTGCCTGTGGGCATCGGAGGCTCCTTTATAGATTGTGGTTTTGGACATGAGCAAATAGAGCAATTTGCTGCATAATTTTTACAATAAAATGATGAACACCATGACTTTAAGGTGTCACTTTGGTAGTACCTTTTGGTTTCGTGCCACTGGGATCCATCATATGGTAGATGGTCCATGGCGTGACTTCCATTTTTCTGATCCTAGGACAGAACAGACAGGTGCGGTACCTATTTCTAGTGTGAGTCCAGCCCTAATAGATTTCCGCTCATTTGCTGCTGTTTGCAGGGCTTTTATACATGGGTCAGGGTTTACAGAATCTTTTTGTAGGGTTACCAAGGTAGTGCTTGTAAATGGGGCATTCTGAATGACGGCTTACAAATTAATTATCAAGATCTTATTGTAGATGCCACCAAATGCTTGTACCTGAGAATTGTCACCAATTTATTGCTTATCTTGACTATTAGCCTGTTCATGCCTTTAACCCTTTGCACGCCTCTTCTTGCATGTTCTCTAACATTGGTGCTTTTCTGTACATCATCTTTTAGTTCACCTAACAATGACAATGCTGTGTAAATGAATGGCTTGCTGATTTGCAATCTATGGTGTGGTTATTGATCATGTCTTTTGTACAACTTGTTACTTAAAATGTATGCTAAACCTAAAGAGGCAGGAGTGCACTCGTTATTGGTGCCACTTGTGCCGCCACACAGGGGCCAAAGCGGTAAGGGGGCCACTGCTGCCTCCAAAGCAGATGGAATTGTGTAGTATGATGAACTATTGGACTGCAAAGTGCCCATATACTGTTGTTGCACAGGGGCCCTCATCTGTCTGTGTCCATCAGTGTAAAGAGGACCTATTACTTGCTCAAAAAAATGTAAAGATCTCCATCTCCCCTGATTCTGATGCTTTTTTCCAATTTTACCGAATCACTGCAGAGAGATTCACAATTGATGCTTTTGGAGCGGAGTATGTGAAATTTCTCCTCCTAGTTCAACTGTTTCTTTAGCGTTTTCTTTGGGGGGCGTGTGCCTTTACCCCTCTCTCTGTGCTGCCAATGATGGCTCAGCAGCTGATCTAGCAGTCTCAGACCCTGCTGGGCTGTGATTGGCATTGTCCAGGAGGGAGGGATGAAGGAACAGCCTATTGAATTACAGGTAGAGATTTCACATACTGGGCTCCAAAAGTTACAAATGTGACTATCTCTGCAAAGAAGTGGTGCAGTGCTAAATGGAAAAGGGCGACATTTGGGGAGCTTGTGAATTTCTACAATGTATTTGTAACTGTAGTCCTTTTTTCAGGTGTTATCCAGGCTTACAGTCTTGATGACCTGTAATTACTGCAGCCGATCTCCTATTCGAACAGAACACCCACTACACAGCGAATGGAGCTTTTCTGTTCGGCTCCGTTCACTGTTAATATCCGACTGTCACCAGAGCTAGAAGCAACTGATTTGTGAGAGTACCGGATGTCGTACACCACTAATATTGATGAATTGAAAATAACACTGTTGCATTATGGAAGTTATGAGGTAGATACTGAAAAGGGATATACTTAGAAGATGAATATGGTGGCAGAATATGCCACCTAAAACAGAAGGGCAGAAGTTTTGTTGTTCCTTCAAGTCTATTCATTGAAACGCTCAAAAATATCCAGTCCCCTTTTTTGCCTACCATGTAGTTTCTCTACATTGGGGATTTGTACATGTGTTCTAGGCACCCAGTAGTACAGGAAATTAGGCCATAGTGGGTTGATCACCTCTCAGCGCTTTCTTTCACCTTCCCTATCAAAGACTCATTGACTGCGTTCATGGATACAAATTAATTCTCTGCGTCCTGAACCAAAAATCTGGTGCCTGAATTATACCTTCACAATAATCTCCCTATATGCATGGGCCAGGGAGTGAAGTGCTTAGGAGTCAGAAAATCCAAGCCCAAGTGAGGTGCATGTTGTTTAATTTGTCCTTGGCTATGAATGTATCTTCCAGTTCTGGTTGGTTCATCCACTTCAGTGTGAGTGGAGTTTGAATGTTAGAGATGTATGTGCATTCATTGTAAGCTTCTGACCGTTTCAGACACAATACAACATGTAAAGGACAGCAAACACATTGTTGTCTACCATAAGGGTCGGTACTTCAAAGTGTGGTTGTATCATGATGGAAGGTTATTGAAACCAAGGGAGATTGAACAACAGATGCAGCGAATTATCGATGACCAGTCTGAACCTCAGGATGGAGAGGAACATCTGGCTGCACTCACTGCAGGGGACAGGTATTGGACAATTTCCTTTCTATATATACCTGTAATGTGAAAAGTGAATTTCATGGTTACTACCAAAATATGCCTCTTGATTATTCTTGTGTGTTGATGGGGACAACTTTCCAGCCTCTTTCACTTCCTTGGTGCTGTGGGGTGGGCACACCTCATTGACTGACTGGCAGTTCTGGTTCAGTAGCTTCGTTCTACTGCTGAGATTTGGCCTGCTCCTGTGACACATTAACGGTCACTCATGGCTTGATATGAAGTCCATAGTGTTACCACTATACTTGCATAAAGAGATGAAAGGCCCTTTGAACAAGCCTATTGCTCTGGAAAGTGAGAGCAGTTATGGGAGAACTGATCTGGAGCAATAGGAAGGTGAGGGAGGTGAACTGCTGTAAAAATGACAAGTGCTCTTGCCATTAATTTGTCGGGTTTGGGATACAAGATTATGTCCTTCATTGACCTATTTCTAGATAATGTTACATGGCCGTTCAATACACTCTTAATGTTCAAAAGGAGCATACAGAATGCACAAATTATCTAATTTATCACTTGCAGAAGTAAAATTATCCTAGTTGGGCAAACCAGAGAGACACATTACACTATGTAAATGTATTTTACATTGAGCTGAAAAACTGCAAAGACATTATTGTAGCAATAGGGTTGAGGGGGGCAATATTTTTGGCATTTACTTGAGTCTCTTTCCATGTAAAATATAGTTTGAGAGATGAGTTACTGTTCTGAGAATTGAATTTGTCAGCTTTGCAGAATTTTCCCAAAATATTTTTATTGTGGTTGTCATAATGTATAAATCTAAAACAAAGCCATCTCTTGAGGGGGGACGTGTCGCCCTCGCATTAGATTTTGAAGCATGGCTTCATCATAAATTAAACGAAAAAAGAGCTAGTGCTCTAACACTACATCTGATCCCCTGCAGTGAACAAGTATTTGAAGTGGCTTATATGATGAAGAGCAGACACAAAGTCTATCCAAAAAGCTGGCAGGCGACACTTTTAGTGCTTGTGGAAATATCTTTTCGTGTTCAAAAGCATAACAGGCCAATGATATCAGATACTGTGGCTTATGAATATTGGGGGTTTTGTGACTGACATAGGCCTTATAGTTACAGGAGACCTATTTTCAAGATTGTGATGCAGTGGCAATCGCAATGTATTTACTTCACTGTGCGGTGTGCTCATCAGCCCCCTGAATTAATATTGGCCAGATGAAAAATGTTATAAATGCCATGTTTCCTATCTATTGAAAGCTAAAATCATGATGGGAAATATGGCATTAATATCTCCCGCCTGGGGCTTCCAGCGGGCAGTTATCCTTAAGGTTGGGGATCTTGTAATTTTTGGGACTGGAGTTGCATCCCATTGACAGTATTCTATGCGTTGGAATCAGTTGTGTATATAGTATACTGAACGTTCACACTGATGTCCCCAATAACATGCCTAGTAGTGAAAGCAACCATGGCCTTATCCATCATTTTTCAATCAGTTGCATAATTGTCCTTACGTTTGCAGGCTGTGAAGAGCAGTTCTTGACAAATTGGTGGCAGTGGTGGGATATCTGCGTTATCCCCAGGCTGGTTCCTGACAGTGGTTAATAGATTTACCACAATTCAAAAGTGCTGCAAAGAGTCAATTTGCCCTGAAAAAAATAAGGATCCAGTCCTAGGAGATCTCAAAGTGTTGTTCAACACATTTCAAGCTCTTTAACATAAACACCACTATAGTAATGTCAAATTGCCCCCAATACATCTGGCTATGGGTAAATGGATGGTAAGTGGTGATAAATGGCCTGTTCCTCATACTCAAGTCATCACTGCTGTGCTGTCACTCACTATTTGCACAGTTTAGTCAATATTTTATGACCCTTTCTTCCTATTTCTGTAGCTAACCTGTGAGCTGGGACATCCTCTCATTTTCCAGATTGGACACAAAATTGTATGCTACATTTCCTGCCTCTGCTTTTATATGGGCTAGGATGGTCCCTTCTGATTGGCTGTGCTGTACCATGTCATGTGATAGCTGCAAGGGAATATGGGGAAGCCAGACCATCTGCACCACAGGTCATGACAACCTTAACTGGCTGATTTAATTTTTTGCAATATGTAAATTTGGCAACAGTCATTTCAGGCGATTTGTGCAAAGCAAAACATAAATTATAAGTTCCCAAGTTTAGCGAATTCCTAAAGATGTGGCCCAAACTTCGATTTGCATCAAATCAATTTGCTCATTTTGAACTAGTAGTTTTGAATTGGTCTGTGGTTGTAGGTTGAGCTACATCTGAATAATGACTCATTAACTTGTTTGTGCCATGCAGGGTGCCATGGGCCACGGCTCGTAAGGATTACTTTGGAAATGGAAAGAACAAGCAAAGTCTGGATGCAGTTGAGAAAGCGGCTTTCTTTGTAACTCTAGATGAGACTGAGCAAGGATACAACAAAGAAGACCCGGTCACCTCCCTTGACAAATATGCAAAGTCTCTCCTGCATGGAAAATGCTATGACAGGTATTATGGGAGATTTTAAAGGGAATCTGTCAGTAAATTTTTGCTATGGAATGTGAGAGCAGCATTTTCTTTTCAAGGTGTTTAGTATTCCATTACGGTAATTATATTCTTCAAGTTTTATCATTAAATCCTATCTTAACAACCACATCAAAATAGGAAAGGGTTCTTTACAGTTAAAGCAGTCAGTCTGGAATCTGCATTTAAAGAGTGCTGGATGCTTTTCTCACAACAAATCACATTGTGGGTTATAAGTAATTCAGCGATTAGAGAATATGTAACCAGTGGAGAATGGATGAACTAGATGGACATGTCTTCAAATTTGCTAACTATATAACAATAGGGTGATATGGCACCGTTTTTCCAGTGCTTTCATTGTGTGGAGAATATATATTAATGGCGATGTGAAATATGTTTTAGGTGGTTTGACAAAACAATAAGCTTTGTTGTCTTCAAGAATGGAAAGACGGGCATGAACTGTGAGCATTCCTGGGCCGATGCCCCAATTGTCGGCCATTTGTGGGAAGTAAGTTGTGCGTTTTAGTTGTTATACTGTTGTATGCCATACTAAAGTCTAGTATAAAATATGAAGATAAATTCTTATTATACACACATGGTCAAAATTGTTGGTACCCCTCGTTTAATGACAGAAAAGCCCACAATGGTGACAGAAATAACATGAATCTGACAAAAGTAATAATAAATCAAAAATCTATGAAAGTGAACAAATGAAAGTCAGACATTGCTTTTCAACCATGCTTCCAAAGAATTTTTTAAAAATAAAACTCATGAAATAGGCCTGGACAGAACTGATGGTACCCCTGAAAATAATGTGACAAAAGGGTCATGTTATGTGTCCACTAATTTGCCTCACAGGTGTCTACAATCTTGGAGTGGCCTGCATAGAGGGCTACAGATACTCACTGTGCTTTTTGGTGACATGGTGTGTATCACACTCAACATGGACCAGAGGAAGCGAAGGAAAGAGTTATCTCAGGAGATTAGACAGAAAATTATAGACAAACATGTTAAAGGTAAAAGTTCTAAGACCATCTCCAAGCAGCTTGATGTTCCAGTGACTACAGCTGCACATATTCAGAAATTTAAGCTCCATGGGACTGTAGCCAACCTCCCTGGATGTGGCCGCAGGAGGAAACTTGATGATAAATCAAAGAGACGGATAATACGAATGGTAACAAAAGAGGCCAGAAAAACTTCTAAACAGATTACAGGTGAACTTTAAGCTCAAGGAACATCAGTATCAGATCGCACCATCCGTCGTTGTATGAGCCAAAGTGGACTTCATGGGAAACCACTAAGGAAGACGCCGTTGTTGAAAACAATCATAAAAAAGCCAGACTTGATTTTGCCAAACTATATGTTGACAAGCCACAAAGCTTCTGGGAGAATGTCCTATGGACAGATGAGACAAAAATGGAACTTTTTGGCAAGGCACATCAGCGCTATGTTCACAGACGGAAAAATGAAGCATATCAAGAAAAGAACATTGTCCCTACTGTGAAACATGGAGGAGGCTCTGTTATGTTTTAGGGCTGCTTTGCTGCAACTGGCACAGGGTGTCTAGAATCTGTGCAGGGTACAATGAAATCTCAAGACTATCAAGGGATTCTAGAGAGAAATGTGCTGCCCAGTGTCAGAAAGCTCGGTCTCAGTTGCAGGTCATGGGTCTTGCAACAAGATAATGATCCGAAACACACAGCTAAAAACAACCAAGAATGGCTAAGAGGAAAACATTGGACTATTCTGAAGTGGTCTTCGATGAGCCTTGACCTAAATCCTATTGAGCATCTTTGAAAAGAGCTGAAACATGCCGCCTGGAAAAGGCAACCTTCAAACACGAGACAACTGGGGGGGCGTGGCTATGCCGTGAACAGGAGAGGACGCTGATGGAGAGAGTTCCTCTTAATCCTGCTGAATCCTGATCCCTAGACCCTCTCCTGGCAACTCACTAGAGGCTGGCTGGACCCCCTTGGACGTCGGGACCCCCCTGGGAACTCTGTGGCAGGTCGGGAGGCGGCTCTTAGGAGCGGGCGGCATGGGAGATAGAGGCGGGCGGCTGGTTCCCCCATGAGGCGGCGGCCATCTTGGGCGCGGCTCAGATGCTGAGAGCTGCAGCGCCGGCTTCCCACTGCTGCACCGCCACCGGGAGGTGAAGAAAACTGGCTGACGACCTGAGGGAGCGCGCGGTGAGTGCCCTGGAAAAATGGGCCCCACGTGATATCACTCTTTTTACCCGCTCACTGTGCCGGCTGGCGCCATCATTAAGGAAGGCCCTGTGCGTCCTCCCCCACTGCGGCTGCCTCTGCGGGACCCCCTCCATCCCTGGGCCATAAGGATCATTTAAATTGTGCCTGGCTGCCGTCTGTGTAATCTCTCAGACATTCCTCTGTAGCCTGAGCCACATTTAACTGTTGCCTGCCCACTGTGATTCCCATCGGTAGTGGGTATTACCTGGATTACAAATTTCAATTGTTTTAACAAAACACACTGCAGACTATCATGAGCCGACTTAAAGGGTCGTGAGCGGCGGAAAGATTGAAGGAATTTGCTAGACCTGACCCCGCTGAGAGTGCGCGGCATAGCAGGAGCACATCCTCTCAAGTTCAGCGAAAAAAATCGCCAGTCTGGGGGCGAGGAGGAGATGGAACAGGAAGAACTGACCCTCAAACAAGCATCTGAGCAGTTGATGCAGGCTATCATTGACCAGGACATCCCTGACAGAGAAAATTGAGGATGTTTACATGGAGGTGGGGAGACTCCGTCAGGATATGCAGGCCATGAAGGGGCGCATTATGGAGGTGGAGACGAGGGTGTCTAAGGTGGAAGATACCATTGCGCCTATGGAGACTAAATTAGCGAAGGTGGCGGGCTCCATAAATGCTTGGAAACAGAATGCGCCGGAATAATATCCGTATTGTTGGACCACCTGAGCGCTCAGAAGGTTAGCATCCTGAGCAGTTTCTAGAGGATTGGCTTAAGACCACCCTGGGGGACAAATTCTCCTCAATGTTCGTCGTTGAAAGAGCTCACAGGGTCCCTACAAGACCCCTGCCTCCCGGGGTCCCACCTCGACCATTCCTGGCATGCCTGCTCAACTGCAAGGACAGAGATACCACTTTACGCCTTGCACGCCTGAAAAGTCCTATTAAATTCAACAATGCTGTCGTTTCCATCTTTCCGGATTTCTCCGTGGAGCAGCAGAAGCAACGGGCGCAGTTCTCCGAGGTCAAGAGGCGACTCAGAGACAGGAACATCGTATATTAAATGATATATCCGGCCCGGCTCCGAGTTGTCCATGCAGGTTCCTCCATATTTTTCACAGATCCGGCGGAGGCGATTGAGTGGCTGCGGTCCCGTGGGGGATCCCCTGCGAAGCAGTCCTAATGTGGCGGCCGTTACTTCAGATCTTCCCAATTGACTATCTAATTGGAGCTCTCCCGGCGAGTTCCCAGATGCCAGCTATATCGGACGCTCTATTCAGTGATGGTATCCCCTTGTTTATCTTTTAATGGGGGCGTAAGACTGTACGCCTATGTTACTAGGTTCCTGTTTTGCTTTTGCTTTTTCAAAAGTTTTAATTTTTATAGTTGTTTAGATGTAGGCCGCAGCCTACGCCAAATTCTGTTATCTGTGTGGGCTCTCTGCACCTGGTTCGGGCACCATTCTGCACCATATTCAGATGGAGGGGAATGGGTTCTGAGCTGATTTGTATGACCTGGAATGTAAGAGGCATAAAAACCCCTTGAAAGAAAATTAACGTGTTCTCACAGATCAGACATTACCGTCCTCACATTGTGGCCCTGGTGGAGACCCACCTGACTAGAGATACAGTTCGGTGGGTACAGAAACCATGGGTGCAATGGTTTATACATGCTTTTCACACCAGCTACTCAAGGGGAGTTTCTCTGTTAATTCGTAAGGATGTTCGGTGGGAGGCCCGGAGAGACCCCGAGGGACGATTTGTGTTCGTACATGCGCTAATTAACTCAGAAATATGTCATTCTTTGCATTTACAATCCCCCTCCAGCCAATATATCAATTGTTCAGAGGGCACTGAGTTTTGCTTTAAATTACCCAGACGCACATGTCATCTGTATGGGAGATTTTAATTTGGTCATGAACAATCATCTTGATAAATTGAGACTGGGCAACGGAATACAGGGCACATCCCAACTGTCACAATTCATGGCGGGTAGTGGGTGGCTAGATCTATGGAGAATGCGTCATCCAGAGACAAGGGAGTACACTTGCCATTCCTCCACCAAACATTCATTGTCTCGTATAGACTACATTTTTGGGTCCAGCAGTCTGGCGGCTTGGGTGGATGATATTACACATGGAGTCAGGGGGATTTCGGATCATAGTCCAATTATTCTCAAACTAAATATGGGCCATTGACTAATAGGATAGCATGGAAGCTGAATCCTTTTTGGCTAAAGTTGATAACATCCCCTGATAGAACGATAGATCAGTTACGTTGCTTCGTCTCGTCCCACCCCGAAATATTAATGTATTTTGGGATGCCCTCAAAGCCTATCTCCGGGGCTGTCTATCCTCTACGACTTCTCACATTAAGCGGGTGGCATCGGAGGAGGATGGTGAGATGGAGCGACGTCTGAAAGACTCGGAGGCAGCTTATATATCGGATCAAACTAACAGTAATAGGGTAGAATGGCTGACCGCTCAAAGATTTTATGCCCAGTACACTGACACCAAGACGAAGCGTAAATTATTTTTTGCCCGGCAGTCTTATTTTGAAATGGGGAATCAGGCGAGTAAGTTTCTGGCCTACTTAGTACGACAGCATAATGCAACTAACACAATTCTACAAATCTGTGATTCAGGTGGTATGTTGGTTTCCTCAACTGAGGAGATACTAAAATGCTTTTCTGATTATTATGGTTCATTGTACAACTCTAAGACTGATGTGGATAGCCTGAAGTGTCTAAACTATTTGTTAGACATAGTTTCCTACACTAAGTCCTTCCCAACAGGCATTTATGGATGCTGAGTAATCTCTGGAGGAGGTAGAGGACGCCATCAAAGACATGGCCTCTGGGAATGCCCCTGGCCCGGATGGGTTCCCTGTGGAGTTATATAGGAAATATCAGGATATACTGGCGCCCCTTTTGTTGACAGTGTTTCGGGGGATCTAGGAGGGGGGATGTATGCCGGAGTCCTTTTATGAGTCCAATATAATAGTTCTTAAAAAAGGAAGGGAAGGACCCTTTAGATTGTGGATCTTACAGGCCTATATCACTAGTAAATGTGGATTATGAAATTTTTACAAAGATTTTGGCCAAGAGAGTAAATTCAGTTATGTTGGATCTTGTACACTCTGATCAGACGGGTTTTATGCCTGGTAAGAGCACTTCCATGAATATCAGACGTGTCCAGTCAGTGGTCCAATATAGCGCTCTGGTACCGGATAATGAATGGGCATTGGCATCACTGGATGCGGCTAAGGCCTTTGACTCACTTGAATGGCCTTTTCTCCATGCATGTTTGCGGAGGTACGGGTTTGGAGATAGATTCCAAAAATGGGTCAATGTCTTATACATGAAGCCCAAGGCCCGGGTCATCGTAAATAACTCCATATCTGAATCATTCTCACTGCATAGGGGAACTCGTCCGGGGTGTCCTCTTTCCCCAGCCCTTTTTGCTCTCGCTATTGAGGCGCTGGCAATTTGTATAAGATCCTCCCCTGATATTGCTGGTATAGAAATAGCAGGTCAGACGGATACCATAGGCTTGTATGCTGACGATATGGTGATATTTATGGACAAAGCAGAGGAGACCCTAACGAGTGATCACTACCATAAATAAACTTAGTAAATATTCTGGCCTATACATAAATTGGGAGAAATCTGCGTTGATGCCTCTTTCCCATGCTCCAATGCCACAACTTGAAACTCTCTCCTTACTGCCCACTGTAACTAGTTTTAAATATTTGGGTGTTTATATCTCTAAGGGTAGTAAATTTGATTTACAATTTAACATACAACCATTGCTGGAGACGGTTAAAGGTAAATTTGCGGTTTGGGGTAAACTTCCACTGTCAGTAGCCAGACGTATTAATTTAATTAAAATGATATTACTCCCCAAGCTTAATTATTTTCTTCAACATAGTGCGGTAGTGGTGCCCAAATCCTTTTTTGCTAATCTAAATTCCCAAATCACATCCTTTATTTGGGGGAAAGCCAGGCCTAAACTCAAGCTGACCACTCTGCAGAGGCCCAAGAGGGGAGGAGGGGCGGCGTTACCCGATTTCTTTTTATATTATCTAGCTGAACAGGCCAAGGCTATAAGTACATGGATGCCTGGAGGTCACCTCCCAAACTCTGAGAGTCATATACTTCATGCTGCAGGGACTGGTTGCCCACTGGGTTTTTTTTGGAAATGAGGAAAATAAATGTCTCGAGACTGTTACCTCTGCTCCGTCTGGCTCGATCGATATGGAGACAGATTAACAGGGTGGTTAGATTTGGGGATACTATAGCTGAAATGCCCCTGTGGAATAATGACTACCTCCCGGTGCTACGTGAACATCCGTCCGCTGAGTTCAGTACAGTGTCTCTACGATAGGTGATCTATACGATCAAGGTACTTTGGTGTCATTTGAGCAATTACAGGCTGATCGAGGTGTTCCGAGGTCCCAATTCTTCCGTTATTTACAACTAAGGTCAGCTCTTCAATCACACGTGAGAAGTCTAAATATGAGTGATGGCATTTCGTCTCTACCTTTGATAGGGATCCTCAAGTCACAGGGCCCTCAAGGTCTCATTTCCTCTCTATATACATATATGTTGTAAGTGGGGACAGAATGTGCCTTAGATTCCGTTAAGAGGAAATGGGAAGGGCTCATCCCTGATACACAGAGTGAGGAATGGGAATAAATCCTGGAGTCACCAATTTGGGTATCTCCATCTGCCAACAACAGGATGATACAACTGTATATCATTAATCAATCATATTTGACCCCAATTCGACTCTTTAGGATGGGCCGATACCTGTCATCGGAATGTTTGAGATGTCATTCAATGGATGCAGACTTTATTCATATGATTTGGTGTTGTCCTGTTGCGAAATACTGGAGAGGGGTGACGTCATTATTAACATCCTTGGTACAAACCCCAGTTCTCCTTGAGCCACTGATCTGTCTGCTTGGAGTGTAGGATGAGGAGGCATGGGGTCATTATGTTGGGATTTTTTTGCGGAGGACACTGTTCATGGCACGGAAGATACTGACATTACGGTGGATGGGGAATTCACCTCCCTCTCTTGGGTCCTGGATCACTCTAGTTAATTCGATTATCCCATATGAACGTACACTATACCAAAATAGAGGATGCCCGGGTAAATTCAAAAAGATTTGGGAGAGGTGGAACTCCTCTCATCTCACTTTGCAGAGCGGAGATGTCGCACAGTAAACTGCTCATTATATAGAAGTAGGCTGCGGAATAGTTTATGATAGATGTAGATAGGGTTTAGAAGCTAGGCAGGTGTTACTACTGGAGCATTAACACAATACTACCGCGATTTAATTGATATTATGTTTGCTTTATTTACACACAATTGAGGCATACATTATGTCTCCCGTCTACATGCTATTTGAACACATATATTTTGTATCAAGCTTACCATCTTGTACTAAATGTGTGTACTGTAAAACTGCTTGTGGTTTAATAAACGAATTTAAAAAAAAAAAAAAATGAGACAACTGGAGCAGTTTGCTCTTGAGGAGTGGGCTAAAATACCTGTCGAGAGATGCATAAGTCTCATTGACAATTACAGGAATCGTTTGATTGCAGTGATTGCCCCAAAAGGTTGTGCCACAAAATATTAAGTTAAGGGTACCATAATTTCTGACCAGGCCTATTTCATGAGTTTTATTTTAATTTTTAATTCTGTGGAAACATGGTTGAAAAGCAATGTCTGACTTTCATTTGTTCATTTTCATAGATTTTTGATTCATTATTACCTTTGTCAGATTCAAGTTATTTCTGTCACCATTGTGGGTTTTACTGTCATTGAACGAGGGGTACCAACAATTTTGACCACGTGTGTAATCCCAGTCAAGTATAATAATGAAAATTGTATTTTTTGTTGCTTTTATAAAAAGTTGTGAATCTGTTGAATCAAGTCGATCATCTGTAAATGGCACATAAGAGCAGTTAGTGATACTAGCATCTTACCAGTAAGGGTGTGTGCACACGTTGCGGTTTTTGCTGCGGATCCACAGCAGTTTTGGTCCTGCGTATCCGCAGCAGTTTCCATGCGGCAGTACCATGTAAACCTATGGAAAACCAAATCCGCTGTGCACATGCTGCAGTTTTCGTTTCGGGAACAACGAACATAGAAAAAGTCAATCTCTCTTTCTTTCTTTCTCGCCTTTTTTTTTTTTTTTCTTTTTACAACTTCAACTTATTTTTTTATATAATTTAATTTAACTCCTTCTAATCTTCTTGGCCTCACAGTTAATAGAAATACTGAGTTCACTTGGATTTTCTAATTTGCAGTATGTGATGGCAACTGATAAGTTTGATCTTGGATATGAAGAAGATGGTCATTGTAAGGGAGATATCAATCCTAATATTCCTCCTCCAAGCAGACTGCAATGGGAAATCCCAGAAGAGGTAAGCGAGACTGCAAACAAATCAGGTTATAATATCTTCAGACAATGAGATGCTTTGTTTATGGCATCTGTGACACCATCACAGATTGATCTGCCTTCGGAGTCATAAGTTACCAGGAAAATATCCTATCTTTTCCCAGAAGTTTATACACCACTAGATTAAGGCCCGATGCTATCGCATCGAGAGGATAGTGACACACCTCTTGCCATGTTAACCCTCAATACACACACACCTCCTCAACACACACTCTTCTCACCTTTCACCATCTCCACTCACATCCACTCACTCTTTCACTCCACATACGACCCTTTCTCTCACTCCGTCTCTCATACTCACACTGTCATCGTCGTTGCTCCATGATCCCCGACATCTTCTTCCGCCGGCGCCATCCTGGATCCCGACGTTGTCCACGCCGGCGACATGTTCTTGCGGCCATGCCATCTTGAGTATTCTGAAATCCTGCGAGTGGTCATTAGTGGAGATGGTGAAAGGAGAGAGGAGTGTATGTTGAGGAGTGGTGTGTTGAGGGTTAACATGGCAAGAGGTGTGCTGTTGTAGGGTCGGTGGTGGGGTGCCGAGCTGGGGGGGGGGTGGTCCCACTTCTTACCGCGCAGAGATGATAACAGACACGATGAGGCAGATTCTGGGTGCAACAGGTCCAAGTTTATTGCTCACCGTCCGACTGACGGTCCTCGCGGTACACCGCGATATCTCTCTCTGCCCTCCGTGTTCAGGGCCGCTTCAACACCGTATATTACACAAGGGACGTACTTACACGTCACGTCCCGTCTCACACTGTGACAATCCTGACAGCTCGGTTACTGTGGCCGCCTTAGGCCCGTACACCAACAGCACTTTACTAATCAGTTTCGTCGTAACACATACGGTGTCTTCCACCCAGAGCCTTGTCTCTGCTGCGGTCCTTCCCTGTCAGGACCACCCCCCTGACATTTCTTCTCCTCAGTCCCCCTGGTCGGATTCTCCTCAGGGCACACAGACTGGCGAAGTCCTCCTGTCACCTGGGCTCCCCCTGGGGACTGGAACCTTCTGGAACCCTCCCTCAGAATTTATAACTTCCCCGGTTCCTTGAAACTGTCACTAACTGTCACCACGCCCCCCATGACCAACGGTTTCTAAAGCCCTAAGCTGCTGTAAAGTCCTTTGCTCACACTCCACCCTGCCATCTAATGGTCATCCCAAGGTACTGCACGTCCACTACACTTTTCTAGTTGTTTCCCCACTGTAATCACTGTCTCCTACCTACACTGTGCAAAGCTATCTTTCTTCACTCTGACTAGTCCGTCCGTCCGTCAGGTCACCTTCCCTACACTCCCCCTTCCTTTGTCCATTGTCGTCCTCGACAATCGTCATCCCTGCCTTCGTCGTTCTGAATCTACACCTACGTTCTGTTGTCGGACCAGAAGTTGAGCCAAACCCACTATCCGCGGGGGCCGAACCATACTGGGAGCACTATGCTCTGAGCAGCCTACTGCTACTCACCAGCGCGCACGCCACATGACAACGCCTTTCAAATTGGGCAAGGTACACCCGTATTCTCTCTACGGCGTGTATCTTTCCCCTACTCTCCCCTACTGTTACCTTTCACTATCCGGTACGCCATGATCGAGGCCACTCACCTACCAGATCATTGCCGGCGCCCGCCTTTCCTTCTTCAGGGGTGTCCGTGGTGTCGGGGACCTGACCTAGGACGGCTGTCTTTCTCACATCTTCCCATTCATTTTCCTTCTTTCAATTACATGTCATGGTCGGCGTCCCGGTCTCCCAGACCTCAACTCTTAGATCCTTACCGGATCTCACACTTTCCTTTGGTCCCGCAGACCTTCCCTTAACCCGGACCTGTTGCATTTTACTTTGCATATTATACATCATACAACTTTATAATAGCACAAGTACCCCATTTTTTATAATTTTTTTTTTTCATTTTCTCTTGCTTTTAAAACCAAAATATAACATAACATTGCATTTCCTCTTTCTTCCTCCCCCCCTTCCTTGGACCTGGACACTCCTCCACTTTTCCGTATCCCCGTTCTGTCAGGTAAACATATTTTCGTATATAAAGAACATAGAAAGAAGAAAGAAAGAGAGAGAGAAAATAGTTGCATCAGTTAAACAACAACAAAATTTTTTTTTTTCTAAATGCAACTGTCCTTATAATCTGCACAACGGTGCCTCGAACTCCTGACAGTCTATACCACTCTCAATGGACAGAGGTGAGGGCTCCACAGCCGTGGAACTCCTGGGGGAACCGAGAGTGTCCATAACAGTCCTTTTTTTACGGGGGTCCGCTTTGCTCAGGCTCCGCCAGCACTGCCACCGCATAATACCCGCGGGGGCAGTATTCCTTATAATAAGAGACCAAGTCCCCTACTTCCAGAGCCCGGCCATGCCGTATAGAGGCAACGTTCACATACACTTTCTGGCCAGTCTTATCACGGATGAAACCGTACCCCTTCTCGAGGTCGGTGTATACCAGCCGCCCCTGCGATCTCTTCTCTGCCATGCCAGCCTCCCCCTTGTCATGCAGCTGTTTCCAAATCGCTTTCTCCCGTGTCTTCTTTCCCTTAATAACCTCCGCAACCCAAACGGAGGGTACCGCACCAGTCCCAGAGTCCGGTGGGCGGGACCTTGCCGAGAAAGGGCGTGGGGTAGAGGCGGCCGATGATATCTGTGGCCCAGCAGTCGCTGGGGCCGGGTAGCGGATGGGAGCAGCCGTGACTCCGGAGGGCTGGTCCACAGGGCCCGATAAACAGACCCCAGCCGGTTCCAATACTGGCTTCACCGCGGCCACAGGGTAGGCCGCATCCACAACTCCCAGCAAAGCCGGAGTAACGGCCGGTTCGGGTGATGAGGCTGACACCGGCCGAGGGAGCGCAACCGCGCTTTCTGTAAATAAGCCCCGCCCTGGTGACTCCGGGCGGGAAGGTTCGGGAACGGGAGCTAGGGCCTTGCTCAATTCCACGTATAGCATAGGGCCCTCCGCAGCCGGGCCTTCCGGTACACTGGAGGCTGCGTGTTGTGGCAAAATGATAGGGGCCGCTTGTGAAGCTGTCGGCAAGGCCGGGGGAACTCTCACCTTCCTCGGCGCCACGTCCTCCGTCACACCACCGCACGGATCATCCCGCAGCCTCCGCTCTCCAATTTGCTGCTCAGCGGGCCTAGCCTCCAGACTCAGGGGCTCCGCAAGGAGACTCTCCGTCGGTATCAATGGCGGCCGCTCCTTCTGGTTCCGCCGGGGCTCCGCATAGATTCCTCTTCTTGTCCATGGACCCGAAGATGACGTCTTCTGTCTCAGCTCGTTCTCCTGCCGCCACTGCCATTCTAGGCGGCCAATACCCCGACTTTCGCAGCGTCTCATACCGTCCGGTGGGCAGCAATCGAATGGCGCCAAACAGTCGCTCCCAGGCTTTCCTTCGGTGTCACTCCCTCTGCGGGGTGGAGCGTTGGTAGGCCTCTCCACCCACCTGTCAGGGTCCAATGCTTGGAAACGTCGGCCTCCGGACACATACTGCTGTCCACGGGGGTACGTTGGAGGGGGTCCCAATCCATTCGGAACTACCGTGAACACCCGGACCTCGCCTCTGCGTTGAAGGAGCGCTGCCATACTGCACTGTCTCTGGTACCGCCCCGGATCCTCTACTGGCCACACAGATTCGTCACTGCGCTCCTCATTTGTAATCCACTGGTAAACAAATTGTAATCCACCGGTAATTGTATTCCAGACTGAGTAGACTAAGTCCTTTTCCATTTTTTTGAGGCAGGTCTGCCGCAGAAGATGAGGTATTAGCGGCGGCGATCCTGCCGACTACGCCAAATGTAGTGTCGGTGGTGGGGTGCCGAGCTGGGGGGTAATAGGGGGTGGTCCCACTTCTTACCGCGCAGAGATGATAACAGACACGATGAGGCAGATTCTGGGTGCAACAGGTCCAAGTTTATTGCTCACCGTCCGACTGACGGTCCTCGCGGTACACCGCGATATCTCTCTCTGCCCTCCGTGTTCAGGGCCGCTTCAACACCGTATATTACACAAGGGACGTACTTACACGTCACGTCCCGTCTCACACTGTGACAATCCTGACAGCTCGGTTACTGTGGCCGCCTTAGGCCCGTACACCAACAGCACTTTACTAATCAGTTTCGTCGTAACACATACGGTGTCTTCCACCCAGAGCCTTGTCTCTGCTGCGGTCCTTCCCTGTCAGGACCACCCCCCTGACGTTTCTTCTCCTCAGTCCCCCTGGTCGGATTCTCCTCAGGGCACACAGACTGGCGAAGTCCTCCTGTCACCTGGGCTCCCCCTGGGGACTGGAACCTTCTGGAACCCTCCCTCAGAATTTATAACTTCCCCGGTTCCTTGAAACTGTCACTAACTGTCACCACGCCCCCCATGACCAACGGTTTCTAAAGCCCTAAGCTGCTGTAAAGTCCTTTGCTCACACTCCACCCTGCCATCTAATGGTCATCCCAAGGTACTGCACGTCCACTACACTTTTCTAGTTGTTTCCCCACTGTAATCACTGTCTCCTACCTACACTGTGCAAACCTATCTTTCTTCACTCTGACTAGTCCGTCCGTCCGTCAGGTCACCTTCCCTACACTGTGACGTCACCAGTTACAACTGGACGGAAGTTGTTACAACCCGGAAGCTGCTTAGCGCATTTATTATAGTAGATTAAGGCCCGATGCTATCGCATCGAGAGGATAGTGACACACCTCTTGCCATGTTAACCCTCAATACACACACACCTCCTCAACACACCACACTGCCTCAACACACACTCCTCTCACCTTTCACCATCTCCACTCACGTCCATTCACTCTTTCACTCCACATACGACCCTTTCTCCCACTCCGTCTCTCATACTCACACCGTCATCGTCACTGCTCCACGATCCCCGACATCTTCTTCCGCCGGCGCCATCCTGGATCCCGACATTGTCCACGCCGGCGACATGTTCTTGCGGCCATGCCATCTTGAGTATTCTGAAATCCTGCGAGTGGACATTAGTGGCTCACCATTGTCATTTTGAAACACGACTGCTACTTCACTGACAGTGGGATTATTGTAGCGTCGAGGGTCTTGATTACGATCGTGTTTAATAGCCATAGTGATGTTTGGCATGACAGTTCCGTTTTGTAGAGATTTAATTTTTTCTTGTTCTTCCACATCACGGAACATTTGATAAGCTTCCACAAAAGGATTAATAGTTTGGATTTGAAGGGCAATAATGTTCATCAATGTAGGATGACATTTTTGATTTTCTTTACATCGTAAGCGTTGTTCGTTTGCGGTAGTGGTATCGAGAATGTAAAGTTGGGCAAATGCGCGTTGCTGGTCATCTGAGGGATGTAGTGTTTCAGTTCTATGATAGATCTGGCCATGTATGCGGAAACAGTATGGGCCATATCCAGGAGGTGGTGAAATATTTGCACCCATGGAGGCAAAAGCAAAGGAACTGTTAATACTTTGAATATTATCCATGAAATTTTTGCTAAATTCACTTTGCCCTTTCAGCAAACGTGTAAAGACATCAGGATATTGTAGTATGGGTACATGGACTTTACCCTTCTGACAGCAGAGCGTAAAGTTGTTATCAGAAGGTATCTCTGCTACAAAATGCAAAGCTTCGCAATGCTCACATACATGGGTCATGTCACCACAGCTGTGTTCGGTAATACTATTTTCATCATTAGTGAAAATGTGAGGTTGTAGTAGAAGTGCATGTCCAACCGATGGTGTGCGCCTAGTTTTGAGACCAACGTATATTTGTCTTGGTTGCACTTTCTGCGGGCTAACTGCAGCTTGTATGTGAAGAAACTGTGCGTTGGTATTGACTAATGGTGGTATTGATAGGGAAGAAACAGATTGCTGATTAGTTATGTCAGTGAATGGCATATAGGATGAAGTGTGGTAGTAACTTGTTCCACATGCTGATGTGGAAGCATCCTGTTGTGAGTCTACTAATAATGATGAGGAAGAAGCCGTCTGTTGTTGGCGGTGATGGCGTGTAGAGGCTTCTTCAGCCAATGTAATAGATTTAGAGTTAGGGGATTCGTGTGTGAGACGACGGCGTTTATAAGCCTTAATCTTGTCAAGTCTATGCTGTTTTTCCTCAGGAGTCTCATTAGCACGGCGTTGTTTTTGTCGTAGTGCTAAAGCTGCTTTCCTTTCACTGGCATTGGCATACTGTGCATCGGTATTGAATGGTGGTATTGATAGGGCAGAAACAGATTGCAGATTAGTTATGTCAGTGAACGGCATATGGGATGAAGTGTAGCAGTAAATTGTTCCACATGCTGATGTGGAAGCATCCTGTTGTGAGTCTAATAATAATGATGAGGAAGAGGCCGTCTGTTGTCGGCGGTGACGGCGTGCAGAGGCTTCTTCAGCCAATCTTATGGATTTAGAGTTAGGGGATTCGTGTGTGAGGCGACGGCGTTTATAAGCCTTAATCTTCTCAAGGCGATGGTGTTTTTCCTCAGGAGTCTCATTAGCACAGCGTTGTTTTTGTCGTAGTGCTAAAGCCGCTTTCCTTTCACTGGCATTGGCATACTTTTTGTTATGACTCATGTTGGCACAGGTAAAGGAGTCTATTTGGCAGTTATCTGGCAGTGAAGAAGGCGTCCTGGAGTATTGTAGAGTAAACAGATACTAATTGACCCTGTAAATGCCCAGCAGTAGTTATGAAGCGGTAGTGGCAAATTGGCCCTGTAGTTAGACACCGGCAGAGGAGCAAGGCAGCAGTAGTTATGGCGGTAGAGGCAAATTGGCCCTGTAATTAGACACCGGCAGAGGAGCAAGGCAGCAGTAGTTATGGCGGTAGAGGCAAATTGGCCCTGTAATTAGACACCGGCAGAGGAGCAAGGCAGCAGTAGTTATGGCGGTAGAGGCAAATTGGCCCTGTAATTAGACACCGGCAGAGGAGCAAGGCAGCAGTAGTTATGGCGGTAGAGGCAAATTGGCCCTGTAATTAGACACAGGCAGTGAACAGTCAGAGGAGCAAGGCAGCAGTAGTTATGGCGGTATTGGCAAATTGGCCCTGTAATTAGACACCAGCAGAGGAGCAATGCAGCAGTAGTTATGGCGGTAGAGGCAAATTGGCCCTGTAATTAGACACCGGCAGAGGAGCAAGGCAGCAGTAGTTATGGCGGTAGAGGCACATTGGCCCTGTAATTAGACACTGGCAGAGGAGCAAGGTAGCAGTAGTTATGGCGGTAGAGGCAAATTAGCCCTGTAATTAGACACCGGTAGAGGAGCAAGGCAGCAGTAGTTATGGCGGTAGAGGCAAATTGGCCCTGTAATTAGACACCGGCAGAGGAGCAAGGCAGCAGTAGTTATGGCGGTAGAGGCAAATTGGCCCTGTAATTAGACACCGGCAGAGGAGCAAGGCAGCAGTAGTTATGGCGGTAGAGGCAAATTGGCCCTGTAATTAGACACCGGTAGAGGAGCAAGGCAGCAGTAGTTATGGCGGTAGAGGCAAATTGGCCCTGTAATTAGACACCGGCAGAGGAGCAAGGCAGCAGTAGTTATGGCGGTAGAGGCAAATTGGCCCTGTAATTAGACACAGGCAGTGAACAGTCAGAGGAGCAAGGCAGCAGTAGTTATGGCGGTATTGGCAAATTGGCCCTGTAATTAGACACCAGCAGAGGAGCAATGCAGCAGTAGTTATGGCGGTAGAGGCAAATTGGCCCTGTAATTAGACACCGGCAGAGGAGCAAGGCAGCAGTAGTTATGGCGGTAGAGGCACATTGGCCCTGTAATTAGACACTGGCAGAGGAGCAAGGTAGCAGTAGTTATGGCGGTAGAGGCAAATTAGCCCTGTAATTAGACACCGGTAGAGGAGCAAGGCAGCAGTAGTTATGGCGGTAGAGGCAAATTGGCCCTGTAATTAGACACCGGCAGAGGAGCAAGGCAGCAGTAGTTATGGCGGTAGAGGCAAATTGGCCCTGTAATTAGACACAGGCAGTGAACAGTCAGAGGAGCAAGGCAGCAGTAGTTATGGCGGTATTGGCAAATTGGCCCTGTAATTAGACACCAGCAGAGGAGCAATGCAGCAGTAGTTATGGCGGTAGAGGCACATTGGCCCTGTAATTAGACACCGGCAGAGGAGCAAGGCAGCAGTAGTTATGGCGGTAGAGGCAAATTGGCCCTGTAATTAGACACAGGCAGTGAACAGTCAGAGGAGCAAGGCAGCAGTAGTTATGGCGGTATTGGCAAATTGGCCCTGTAATTAGACACCAGCAGAGGAGCAATGCAGCAGTAGTTATGGCGGTAGAGGCACATTGGCCCTGTAATTAGACACTGGCAGAGGAGCAAGGTAGCAGTAGTTATGGCGGTAGAGGCAAATTAGCCCTGTAATTAGACACCGGCAGAGGAGCAAGGCAGCAGTAGTTATGGCGGTAGAGGCAAATTAGCCCTGTAATTAGACACTGGCAGAGGACAAAGGCAGTAGTTATGGCGGTATAGGCAAATTGGTCCTGTAATTAGACACTGGCAGAGGACAAAGGCAGTAGTTATGGCGGTATAGGCAAATTAGCCCTGTAATTAGACACCGGCAGAGGAGCAAGGCAGCAGTAGTTATGGCGGTAGAGGTAAATTGGCCTTGTAATTAGACACCGGCAGTAAACAGGCAGATGACCAAAGCAGCAGTAGTTATGGCGATAGAGGCAAATTGGCCCTGTAATTAGACACTGGCAGAGGACAAAGGCAGTAGTTATGGCGGTATAGGCAAATTGGTCCTGTAATTAGACACTGGCAGAGGACAAAGGCAGTAGTTATGGCGGTATAGGCAAATTGGTCCTGTAATTAGACACCGGCAGAGGAGCAAGGCAGCAGTAGTTATGGCGGTACAGGCAAATTGGTCCAGTAATTAGACACCGGCAGTAAATAGGCATAGGACCAAGGCAGCAGTAGTTATGGTGGTACAGGCAATGCCAAGCGTCCGCACAGCAAGTCGGCGTGAGGTAAATGACGCAATTTCACGAATGCAAGATGGCGTTGGCGAAATCTCGCGAGATTTCGCCGACGTCGTTAACACCTCTTGCCATGTTAACCCTCAACACACCACACCGCCTCAACACACACTCCTCTCACCTTTAACCTCCACTCATGTCCACTCACTCTTTCACTCCACATACGTTCCTTTCTCTCACTCCGTTTCTCATACTCACACCGTCATCGTCGCTGCCCCGACATCTTCCTCCGCCGCCGCGATCCAGGATCCAGACGTTCTCCAGGCCGCCGACATGTTCTTGCGGGACGCCATCTTGGATGTCGTGAAGTCCCGCGATATTCAAGATGGCGTCGCCGCAACAACATGTCGCTGGCATGGGCGACATCGGGATCCAAAATGGCGTCGGCGTAATCTCGCGTCGGGGTCTGAAGTGTCAGCGTGCCACTTGGTGTTATTGTTGTGTTTTCTTTGACAAATAGGGGTTGATGACTGTTTGCACGGTTAGGTGCATGGGAATTTAAGATATTGGCCATTACTATACTTGGCTAGTAGGCTGTATAGCCACCGTGCTGATTGTTTGCTGATAACATGGACACCTTTTTTATATTGTGTATATATATAGCACCAAAGTAAATGCACTGTATCATTACAATATAGATATGCCTAACTAACTGCATGTAATTAGTGGCATATTTAGGTGTGTGTAATTTTGTAGCCATTATGGTGCTGGATTTATTGACAAAAAAGATATTGAAATAAGGTGGCTATTCAATGCACTGTGTCACTTTAATACCATATCAATAGCACTATGTAGTGTGTTGGGTATATATAAATTGTAACTTATAAATTGATCACATAAATATATTCCTGTATATTTCTGGATTGCTGTAGCTGACATTCTGATGTATTATTGGGTTTGAGGTACCCTTATTTTATATGTACTTGTCTTTTAACATTGGTTATAATAAAGCAGTATTTTTTTAAACAATTCCTTCAGTCATATACACTTCTTGATCCTGAGGCAGGTGACAGCTGTAGGGATCAGTATGTTTACATGTTGTTTGAAGTGTTGCCCACCCTGGTAGTAGGAAATGGGCTTGGGTAGTGTGCTTACAATTCAGTCTTTTTGGGTAGGAATCTATTATCATGGCACATTTAGAATTGGCATTCTTTGCCCACTCTTCCTTGCAGCAGATCCAAATCTGTCAGATTGAGGGTATCTCTTGTATACAGCGTCCTCTTCAGGTCTCATACAAATTTTATTTGGGATTCAGGTCTTGACTTTGGCTGGGTCATTCTAAAACTTTAATCTTATAGCAAAGCTATTCTTTTTGTTTTATGCTTAGGGTCATTGTTGTGCTAAAAGGTAAAATTCATTTTTAGCTTTTTAATAGAGGCCTGAAGGTCTTAATGTAAAACTGCTCATATACAAAAAAAAATCAATCCTTAAAAGATACTTTATTAACCAATCATTAAAAAGTTTTCAAAACTTCAAAAAACAGGCAAACAAAAATAGGCTTATTGCTGATTTTCAAAATCCAGCCACAAACACTAGAGAGTCGTTCCAATGTCAGGTAGAGGGTCACAAACCTATTTGTCCCTATAGGGCCCTATATTTCTCTCCTACCTGACAGTGGAGGTTGGCACCCTCTTGATACGCAAATGGCGCCCCCGCTCCTCGGCGGCTCTCCCTAATCACCCTGTTGACTCCTATCTAAATGACATCAGCTTGGAGTACAACAGATGGCCGGGGACAAAAATATAATAGATAATAACCCCATGCCACAAACCACCAAGACAAAAATGTAAGGAATAGTAACTGGAAAAAAACTCTAATTTTTGGCAGATTTGTAAACATTTGCTTTGGGAGGAAAAGGAGTCTAAATAACCCTATTTAGGTGTCTCCCTGCCTGACAGCGGAGCTTTTACACCCTACATTACTCTGGTGCCCCCGCTCCACGTGGGCTGACCCTTACTGACCCCTACACTTCTCACCCAGAAAGAGGAAAGAGTGTGTGTCAGAACATATGGCCAAGGGAGACAGGGGTAATAACTTAGAATTATCCCTGAAAAAATCCCCCCCAAAGACAAAAAATGTTTTAATAATAATAGATAGGAGTCAACAGGGTGATTAGGGAGAGCCGCCGAGGAGCGGGGGCGCCATTTGCGTATCAAGAGGGTGCCAACCTTCACTGGATTTTGAAAATCAGCAATAAGCCTATTTTTGTTTGCCTGTTTTTTGAAGTTTTGAAAACTTTTTAATGATTGGTTAATAAAGTATCTTTTAAGGATTGATTTTTTTTGTATATGAGCCGTTGAATAATTAATCCAGAATTATGTTTATTAAGAATTTTTCTTAATGTAAAACTGACTGAAATTTGGTAACTTTCATAATTGCCTCCACTTTGACTAAAGCCCCAGTGCCAGCTGCGGAAGAAAAGCACCAAATCATAAAGCTGCCTCCACCATTCTTCACTGTGGGTATAATGTTCTTTTAGTAATGTGCAGTGTTGGCTTTGCACCTAACATAACCTTTTTGAATTATGACCAAAAAGTTCAACCTTTGTCTCATAAGATATTTTCCCACATGCCTTTGGCAGTCTTGATGAAGGTTTTGGTGAAACCTAGCCAGGCATTGATATTTTTCTTTGTAATGATGCCAGATATTTCAAGAATACAGGAGATTGTCACATGCAATACACAACTAAAACTTGCCAGCAATCCATGCAGCTCCTTGCTTTAGGTCTCTTGGAAGCCTCCTGGACAAATTTTCTTCTTGTTGTTTCATTACTGTTTCATTACCGTATATACTCGTGTATAAGCCGAAAAACACCTGGTTCCCGCGCTGCTATACTTCAACCCTCAACCCTCAAATGGAGGAAATCCAGTCGATTCTAGGAGTAGGTTCCAATATCAATGCTTTATTTCATGGTACATACAAAGACAACGCGTTTCGAGGTCCATTGCATGACCTCTTCAGAGTGACAGAAAAATAAACGCATCTGAGAAGAAATTTCACTAGAAAATATCGCACACCTCATTGAGGCCATTTGGATTTATGGTATTCAACCCATAAATCCAGTAGATTTCTCTTCTACACAAAGCCTGGAATCTGTTAGGGGTATTAGAATCAACCCGGTCAATAGGTAAAAACCTCAAACCCGAAAAATCCCGTCCATGAATGATAGCGCAGTGTCTGGACAGGCCGTTCTTCATAAAGCCTTTTTTGACATTGTGACGATGTGCATTAATTCTCTTTCTTAATGTTTGTATTGTCCTCCCTATATACTGCTTATTGCAGCTGCACTGTATCAAATAAATGACAAAGTCCGACTCGCAGGACAACCTTTCACGTATGGGAAAGGATTCATTGGTGAAGGTAGAGCTGAAAGAGGGCATATTATGAGCGATGCCTTTACAACAATGGCATTTCAATTTCCCACACCGAAACACTCCAACATTACAGCAGGGTAATTAACCCCGATATGATATAAACCGTCAACCTTTGATTTGTCTTCATCCTTGTACAACCGACCTGAGGAAGAGGTCATGGAATGGACCTCGAAATGCATTGTCTTTGTATGTACCATGAAATAAAGCATTGATATTGGAACCTACTCCTAGAATCGACTGGATTTCCTCCATTTGAGGGTTGAAGTATAGCAGCGCGGGAACCAGGTGTGTTTTTTTTTTTTTTCTCTTTTTTTCCCCTTTTGGGATCTCCTCTTTGAGTGAATATCCTTATTGAATCAGGAGCCCCATATAATGCTCCATACAGTTCATGATGGGCCCCATAAGATGCTCCATACAAAATACACCCCATGTAATGCTGCACAAAGGTTAATAATTCCCCCATAAGATGCTCCATAGAATAATATGCCCCATAAAGGTTAGGCCCCCATAAGATGCTCCATAGATTATACCCCAATAAGATGCTCCATAGATTATGCCCCATATGATGCTCCATAGATTATGCCCTCATATGCTGCCCCATAGAATATGCCCCCCATATGCTGCCCCATAGAATATGCCCCCCATATGCTGCCCCATAGAATATGCCCCCCATATGCTGCCCCATAGACTATGCCCCCCATATGCTGCCCCATAGACTATGCCCCCCATATGCTGCCCCATAGACTATGCCCCCCATATGCTGCCCCATAGACTATGCCCCATAGACTATGCCCCCCATATGCTGCCCCATAGACTATGCCCCCCATATGCTGCCCCATAGACTATGCCCCCCATATGCTGCCCCATAGAATATGCCCCCCATATGCTGCCCCATAGAATATGCCCCCCAAATGCTGCCCCATAGAATATGCCCCCCAAATGCTGCCCCATAGAATATGCCCCCCAAATGCTGCCCCATAGAATATGCCCCCATATGCTGCCCCATAGAATATGCCCCCATGTGCTGCCCCCATATTCTGCTCCATACAATATGCCCCCATATGCTGCCCCATAGAATATGCCTCCATATGCTGCCCCATAGAATATGCCCCCATGTGCTGCCCCCATATTCTGCTCCATACAATATGCCCCCATATGCTGCCCCATAGAATATGCCCCCATATGCTGCCCCCATGTGCTGCTCCATAGACTATGCCTCCATATGCTGCCCCATAGAATATGCCCCCATATGCTGCCCCCATGTGCTGCTCCATAGACTATGCCTCCATATGCTGCCCCATAGAATATGCCCCCATATGCTGCACCATAGACTATGCCCCCATATGCTGCCCCATAGACTATGCCCCCATATGCTGCCCCATAGAATATGCTGCCCCATAGAATATGCTGCCCCATAGAATATGCCCCCATATGCTGCCCCCATGTGCTGCTCCATAGACTATGCCTCCATATGCTGCCCCATAGAATATGCCCCCATATGCTGCCCCATAGAATATGTCTCCATATGCTGCCCCATAGAATATGCCCCCATGTGCTGCTCCATAGATTATACCCACATATGCTGCCCCCATATTCTGCTCCATAGATTATGCCCCCATATGCTGCCCCATAGAATATGCCCCCATATGCTGCCCCCATGTGCTGCTCCATAGACTATGCCTCCATGTGCTGCCCCATAGAATATGTCCCCATGTGCTGCCCCATAGACTATGCCCCCATGTGCTGCCCCATAGACTATGCCCCATGTGCTGCCCCATAGACTGTGCCCCCATGTGCTGCCCCATAGACTATGCCCCCATGTGCTGCCCCATAGACTATGCCCCCATATGCTGCTGCAAAAAAAATGACATACTCCTCTCTCCTGCTCAGGACCCGGCACCTGAGATAGTCACCTGTCCATAGTCCATCACTGCTCACCGCTGTCTGCCACGTCATCTGTCAGTGACATTCAGGCAGCAAAGGGCACGGCGCGCACTAACCATGTCACCATGCCCCCTGCTGGCTAAACGTCACTGACACAGGATGCAGCAGACAGCGGTGAGCAGCGATGGACCCCGGACAGGTGAATATTGGATATACTTACCCCCTCCTGGCGCAGTCTTTGCAGCCCCGCCTCTCCACGGTCTCCCTTCCTGCCTTCAGCGGTCATGTGATACCGCTCATTACATTCATCAATATGCGCATATTCATGAGTGTAATGAGCAGTACCACGTGACCGCTGAAGGCAGGAAGGGAGACTGTGGAGAAGCGGGGGGGCTGCAGAGGCCGTGCCGGGAAGGGGTAATTATGATCCGTGACACCCCCGCTCCACCGCCGACCCCCCCCCCAGGTAAATGACTCGTGTATAAGCCGAGAGGGGGACTTTCAGCCCAAAAAATGGGCTGAAAATCTCGGCTTATACACGAGTATATACAGTACTTTTTGAGGGACATAAAGTTCTAGATTATGTCTCTGTTGTGCCAATTGTAAGCAATTTCTTGCTGACATCTTAGATCTATTCAAATCATCTAATGCAGGGGTGGGCAACTAATTTTCCCAAGGGCCACATGAGAAACTGGCACTGCTGTGAAGGGCCAAACTAATCAGCTGAACTTAAAGGGGCGGTCCGAAACCAAAGGTGAATTTCATATTAAATGTTTATCTATTCAGTGTAATAATCTAATCTTGTTTTATAATATACTTCAATGAAAAATTCCCTAACATACCCTCAACATTCTGACTTCCTGTCTTTATATTATTTTTTTTTTTTTTTTTTTTTTTTTATATATCCCATGACATTTTGTTTGAGATTCACCAATACATGCTGGGATACTCGAATTTGCTGTCATCAGGGGGCAGAAGCTGCAGTCACTGCCGCAGACTCTGCACCCTCTCTGATATTAGACGCCATCAGTGATGCCTGTTTTGGAGGCTCGGCTAGTCCTGCTCACCTGATAATGCGTCGTACGTAAATTCTGACACATACTCAGTATGAGCTCCCTGTGCTATATTCCTTTGAATGCACAGTGACAGTGCGCTCCCTTGCTGGCTCTAAGGAGAAGAGAGGACCCGGCAGGGACCAGTCCAGTCTCTGAAACAAATGATGCTTCTTTTCATGGTGGGGAAAGCAGCTGTCACTGACCGCAGCCTCTGCCCCCTAATGACATCCCGTGTGAGTACCCCAAAATGCACTGGGATTCTCAAACAAAATGTCATTGGAAGCAAAAAAAAAAAAAAACCACAAGCAGACAGGAAGTTAAGTAGAGAGGGAAAGGTAGAAATTTTTTAACTGAAATATATTAGAAAAGTGATTAGATTATGAATTAAATTTAGTATGAAAGTCATCCTTGGTTTCAGATCACCCTTAATTCTGCATAATAATTTCATTACTTTATAAAAAGCAGTTGCTTATGTGATGAAGTTTACATGAGCGTATAAAAAAAAAAAAAAAATCGGATGCTATACAGATGATTCATATGGGATCAAATTTTTTTATTTTTGCACACCCATAGACTTCAACAGGCGGAACATTGGAAAAAAGTTATTCTCCCACCTCTATTCGACATGCATAGATCCACATCACATATGGGGCAGGAGATGACAGGCAGGGGGTGATAAATCCTTACTGCAGTCTATGGAGTGGATGTGATAAGCCACAGATCACAGGGGGAGCACTATGGGGGACTTAACCCTTACCTCTCCTGCACAGGACATACAACAGTACAAGCTGGGAGCGAAGAGGGAGGTAAGGGTTTACCCTCACATACAGAGGTGATGTTGTGAGTTCATTTTCCCCTTCATTACTGAGGCCCGAGGAACTCCCTCTTCTGGTGAAGAAAGGTAGTGAGCCTGATTGTCAAACACCTGAGGCTGATGATGAGGACTGGCTGAGTGGAGTTACGGACTGGATATAAGGTTGCCGACGCCCTTCTGCCCTGCGGGTGATTTCTCTGTGGGATCCTTGGAGACCAGTCTGAATTCCTGCTCCTCCAAAGCCAAGTTTGCTGCTCGGCCTTTTGCTTTTGTTCTTTGACTTTGTTTTTGCTTTGTTTTTCTGGATTTCTGCCATTCCCTGCTGGGGTGTGCTGAATTCATTTAGCTCTGTCTTCTGAAAATACCTGAGTGCTGATTCAGTTTTTGAAGCCTAGCTGCTTCAGGGCCTTTTTCATATCAGCTGGTTGGCTTATGTCTTTGATAGGGTTTTGGCAGATTGCAGACAGCAGCCTTCCTGTCCTTTCCTATCTAGGTAGTTTTGGGGCCCCGTCTTTGCTCAGTCCATCTTTCTGTCTGTGTTTGTATTTTCATCTTGCTTCACCGTCATTATATTTTGGGGGCTGCCTATTGCTTTGGGGTCTGCTCTGGGGCAGTTTAGATTTCCCCTTTCTTTCTTTAGGCCTATGTATTTCTCCGGCTGTGATCGAGGGGTCTAGGGCATCGTAGGAACCCCCCACGGCTACTGCTAGTTGTGTTGATAGGTTCAGGGGTCTGCAATCTGATAGTTGCCAACTTCTCTGGTTTTCTGGACTTAGCTTGTATTTCTGCTTTTGCCTCCTATGGTGACTCATTCATAACAGGTGATAAGGCAGCAGAGTACATGGTGGGGCAGAAGAGCAGTTTGGGGAGCACATGGAATATCCTATTTGCAGGCTGCATGTAGTGGAGGTGAGGGGGCACTTCACTGCTGTACCCCATATTCAGAAGGAATACTCAGCCCCAGTGTTTTATCTTCTATCAGCTGCCAGGAAGATCCAGGGAGATTTAGTGGATCCTAATTAGCTGCTCTCCATGAACATAAACTACAGTCCCACAACTTTCATTCCACAGTGTGAAAGGAGGCAACGCAGGTGCTGTGACCTACTCAGCACAGCAGACGATGCTGCCTCCCAGGTGTTATCTGGGCTCCAAAAAAACATAATTTGAAAGGTAACTCACCAAGCCCTGACTGATGCACTGGCAGGATGCAGCAGAGCCCCATTGATTTAAAGGCTGGGGCAGCACAGGTGCATTCCACTGATAAGGACAGCCAGTAACCCTATATGGTCCGGCTGCCCAGTGGAAAAAAGCACACTAATAAGGCTTGCTTAAGACATAAGTCACACTGATAAGTGTGATGCAATGTGTCAGAGCAGGCTATTGATGACGCCCATAATTATAGCAGACGGGCAACTCAGCACTATATACATGCATCACACAAAAAAACCAAGCCAACATAAAGGGCTCTAACTGCATCCTGCAAAAATGATAAAAAGTGCAAAAAGATAAATAGATATTATGTTGATGAAAAATACTCCAAAGAAACATCCTTATTCCATTATTAGTAAAATACATGAATAGTGCCTCATTAAATCTATTAACATGGAGACGATTCTCAATAAAATAAGAGAAAGGAGAGCCTAGAATCCAAATCCATTTCAACCGTATATTATTTTTATTTATCAAAAAAGACACACGTTGGAGATACAGGAAAATAACAGAACCAATAAAATGGGTAATCACATGAGGCCCGATACTAGAAAAACAAGCAGACAGCCCGTGATGGGCATGTATAGCCAAAAGACAAATACCACAGGTATGCAATGTAGTCATAATGACAATGAAAAAATGGCATAGAGAGTAGTCACTGAACCAGCCACAGAACAATTAGTTAATCTATTGTACAGGAGTCGCTGTCAAGCAGCAACCCCAGGGCAATATTATATGTTGTGTGGTACATAGATAGAAATGACAGTGCCAATGACTGGTAAACTGAGTATAGGTCAACCAATATGTCCTAAGACTAAATGTATGGGAAACTCAGACATACGCCATGTCAGTGTGTCATAGATAATATAGTAAACGATCCTGTGGGAAACGTCAGAAATAAGCTCAAATGAGCTGGTTAAACATACCCATCATGTCCTAATGTGTAGTAGGCGTCAGCTTGTGTGCCACTACGCGCGTTTTGCGGTATAGGAGACCGCTTCCCCCGCTTAAAAACCACTGCAATCATACAGCATTCTCCTGGAATTTGTCTAAAGCGGCAGCGCGGAATATAGCTACAAACTCCCTTTGGATTCATCATTTCTTTGGTCACTGAAGACCTGTGGATCTGCAGCAGCCGCTACCTACACGCTCTTATCTCATCCTAACCAGGTGAGCATATTTCATGATATACTGTCTTTTGTAACGTGGATAAGACCCTATTGCGCTTTTTTGTCTCCCCCTTTTTTTGCAATAAAAAGCGCTAATGTGAAACCAGCCTAAGAACTAGGAAGTTGTGTATTGACCGCTACATATTCCAAAAAGGAAGCACATTTGTGCCAAAAAGTTACTTAATATTTTTTTTTTTATTCTTCATAAATGTCTTTGTAGTTGCGGTTCCTTGGCTCACACTTTTCCCTCATGTTTACTTTTTTAGTGCCAAAATGTGATTGAGAGTTCCTTGACTGTTGCCAATGCCCTTGCAGATGACGTTGACTTTCATTCATTCCCCTTCGATGCTTTTGGCAAAGGTCTCATCAAGAAAACTAAAACAAGCCCGGATGCCCTTGTTCAGCTGGCGCTTCAGCTGGCACACTTCCGGGTAAGTTGTGCCTCTTCTCACATACAAAGGTTTCATGTGACCAACGAATTAAGATTATAGCTATTAGACACCTTTGTGGTTGATCTCCTTCATCTTTAGGACTAATGATTAAGGCTGGTTTTACACTTACCGTATTTTTGTGGGCTGATTTTGCGGCCCCAATAGATTTCTATGGGGCCGCAAAAATTCCATGGTGTGCCGTGTGCCATACGGCTGTGAGGGCCGTTTTTGCGGCCGTGATAAAAGATCGAGCTTGCTTGATCTTTTATACAGTGTACAAACACGGCCCCCATTGTAAATCAGTGGGGCCACAAAAACAAACAGAAGTTTGTTTTTGCGGCGCGCCGTCACTTCCAATTTTGGGGAACGCCAGTTTTCTTTTTCCAATACTATTTCCATTAAAAAAAAAAAAAAAAAAAAGAAAGCGGCGATCCGCAAACTTTTTTGAGGCCCGCTATTGGGGTACACCACAAAAAATGCAGCGATACGGCCCGCAAAAAAAGGGCCGCAATAACGGACCGCAAAAAATGCGGTAAGTGTAAAAGTAGCCTTAGGTTTCATCTTTTTACTTTAGGATAAAGGAAAGTTCTGTCTGACATATGAGGCCTCCATGACCAGATTGTTCAGAGAAGGCAGAACTGAGACCGTACGCTCATGTACTGCGGAGTCCAGTGAATTTGTCCTGGCTATGTCAAATCCCAAAGAAAATGTGAGTATTTATTTCAAAGGAGTTCTTTCAAGATCCAATCAATAGAGTATTTAGTTTTAGCACGTGTGCTTTTTAATTTTATTTTTTATTTGATGTTTTTCTATGTAGCTTTTTGCTTTTAGGGTTTTTTATTTTTAAAGTAGTTGTCTGAGCGAAACTGCACCTAATTACTCCAAAGGTTGTGTCTGATATTTCAGCTCATACATTTTCTATTCAATAGAGCGAAGTTGCAATACAAGATGCAGCTCATGGACAAGTGCTGCCATTTTTGAGGAAAAAAAGCCAAACTTTTTTTTTTTACACTCCTAAAGGCTATGGACACTTTTGACATGGGGGGAAAAAATGATTTTTACATTTATTTCTTACCTTCAGTTAATAAAATTGCAATAAGCTTCACTCTTCAATCTTCGTTGCATCATTTCCATTCAGACCACTAAATATGCAGTTTTCAACCTGCCTAGTATCATATTTTTCATCTCACTCCCAGTAATAAAGGCTGAATGTGAGGTGTTTGTGTATCCAGGTTACTGCTGTCTCCATTACTTTATATAAGTACAGCTTCCATCCAGTACAGCTATTATATATTTTTTTTTTTTTTTCTGAACTGCTAGATTTTTTTTTTGCTCTGAGCCTATGCATGCTTTCCCCATTGTCCACATTGTGGAGATCTGTAACCATCTCCCTCCCTTTGGCTATCTTTATGAGAGACGAGAGTGGAAAGAGGCCTTGAACTAAACAGAAGATATGACTGAATATTATCCATTTTAGTAGGCAGCTCGGTTAAATTCATTCACTGCTCAGACAACCCCTTCCCAAACTTCATGTTCTTCCATTTAAAATAATAAGCAGCCTGTACTTGCCTCTGGTGGCATGAAGGGGGGAAAAAATTGCGAACATGTATATATCTATTAATATTGATTTTTCTGTCTAAATTTTGCATAGTCACATATTCAAATTACAGTTAGGTCCATATATATTTGGACAGAGACAACATTTTTCTAATTTTGGTTCTAGACATTACCACAATGAATTTTAAACAAAACAATTCAGATGCAGTTGAAGTTCAGACTTTCAGCTTTCATTTGAGGGTATCCATATTAAAATTGGATGAAGGGTTTAGGAGTTTCAGCTCCTTAACATGTGCCACCCTGTTTTTAAAGGGACCAAAAGTAATTGGACAATTGATTCCAAGGCTATTTCATGGACAGGTGTGGGCAATCCCTTCGTTATGTCATTCTCAATGAAGCAGATACAAGGCCTGGAGTTGATTTGAGGTGTGGTGCTTGCATTTGGAAGGTTTTGCTGTGAAGGAAACAGGTCGTCAAAGGAACTCTCCATGCAGGTTAGACAAGCCATCTTTAAGCTGCAAAAAACAGAAAAAATCCATCCGAGAAATTGCTACAACATTAGGAGTGGCAAAATCTACAGTTTGGTACATCCTGAGAAAGAAAGAAAGCACTGGTGAACTCATCAATGCAAAAAGACCTGGGCGCCCACAGAAGACAACAGTGGTGGAGGATCGCAGAATAATCTCCATGGTGAAGAGGAACCCCTTCACAACAGCCAACCAAGTGAACGACACTCTCCAGGAGGTAGGCGTACCAATATCCAAATCTACCATAAAGAGAAAACTGCATGAAAGTACAGTCATATGCTAAAGTTTGGGCACCCCTATTAATGTTAACCTTTTTTCTTTATAACAATTTTGTTTTTTGCAACAGCTATTTCAGTTTCATATATCTAATAACTGATGGACTCAGTTATATTTCTGGATTCAAATGAGGTTTATTGTACTAACAGAAAATGAGCAATCTGCATTTAAACAAAATTTGACTGGTGCAAAAGTATGGGCACCCTTATCATTTTCTTGATTTGAACACGCCTAACTACTTTTTACTGACTTCCTGAAGCACTAAATTGGTTTTGTAACCTCATTGAGCTTTGAACTTCATAGCCAGGTGTATCAAATCATGAGAAAAGGTATTTAAGGTGGCCACTTGCAAGTAGTTCTCCTATTTGATTCTACTATGAAGAGTGGCATCATGGGCTCCTCAAAACAACTCTCAAATGATCTGAAAACAAAGATTATTCAACATAGCTTTTCAGGGGAAGGATACAAAAAGTTGTCTCAGAGATTTAACCTGTCAGTTTCCACTGTGAGGAACATAGTAAGGAAATGGAAGAACACAGGTACAGTTCTTGTTAAGCCCAGAAGTGGCAGACCAAGAAAAATATCAGAAAGGCAGAGAAGAAGAATGGTGAGAACAGTCAAGGACAATCCACAGACCACCTCCAAAGACCTGCAGCATCATCTTGTTGCAGATGGTGTCACTGTGCATCGGTCAACAATACAGCGCACTTTGCACAAGGAGAAGCTGTATGGGAGAGTGATGCGAAAGAAGCCGTTTCTGCAAGCACGCCACAAACAGAGTCGCCTGAGGTATGCAAAAGCACATTTGGACAAGCCAGTTACATTTTGGAAGAAGGTCCTGTGGACTGATGAAACAAAGATTGAGTTGTTTGGTCATACAAAAAGGCGTTATGCATGGAGGCTAAAAAACACAGCATTCCAAGAAAAACACTTGCTACCCACAGTAAAATTTGGTGGAGGTTCCATCATGCTTTGGGGCTGTGTGGCCAATGCTGGCACCGGGAATCTTGGTAAAGTTGAGTGTCGCATGGATTCAACTCAGTATCAGCAGATTCTTGACAATAATGTGCAAGAATCAGTGACGAAGTTGAAGTTACGCAGGGGATGGATATTTCAGCAAGACAATGATCCAAAACACCGCTCCAAATCTACTCAGGCATTCATGCAGAGGAACAATTACAATGTTCTGAAATGGCCATCCCAGTCCCCAGACCTGAATATCATTGAACATCTCTGGGATGATTTCAAGCGGGCTGTCCATGCTCGGCGACCATCTAGCTTAATTGAACTGGAATTGTTTTGTAAACAGGAATGGTCACAAATACCTTCCTCCAGGTTCCAGGAACTCATTAATAGCTACAGGAAGCGACTAGAGGCTGTTATTTTTGCAAAAGGAGGATCTACGAAATATTAATGTCACTTTTATGCTGAGGTGCCCATACTTTTGCACCAGTCAAATTTTGTTTAAATGCAGATTGCACATTTTCTGTTAGTACAATAAACCTCATTTGAATCCAGAAATATAACTGAGTCCATCAGTTATTAGATATATGAAACTGACATAGCTGTTGCAAAAACCAAAATTGTTATAAAGAAAAAAGGTTAACATTAATAGGGGTGCCCAAACTTTAACATATGACTGTAAATACAGAGGGTTCACTGCATGGTGCAAGCCACTCATAAGCATCAAGAATCAAAAGGCTAGACTGGACTTTGCTAAAAAACATCTAAAAAAAAAAGCCAGCACAGTTCTGGAAGAACATTCTTTGGACAGATGAAACCAAGATCAACCTCTACCAGAATGATGGAAAGAATAAAGTATGGCGAAGGCGTGGTACAGCTCATGATCCGAAGCATACCACATCATCTGAAAAACATGGCGGACGCAGAGTGATGGCTTGGGCATGCATGGCTGCCAGTGGCACTGGGTGACTAGTGTTTATTGATGATGTGACACAGGACAGAAGCAGCCGAATGAATTCTGAAGTATTCAGAGCCATACTGTGTGCTCAGATCCAGCAAAATGCAGCCAAACTGATTGGTCGTCGTTTCATACTACAGATGGACAATGACCCAAAACATAAACCCAAAGCAACCCAGGAGTTTATCAAAGCAAAGAAGTGGAATATTCTTGAATGGCCAAGTCACCTGATCTCAACCCACTTGTTAAAGACTAAACTTCACACAGGCCCACAATCAAACAGCAACTGAAAACCACCGCAGTGAAGGCCAGGCAGAGCATCAAAAAGGAGGAAAAACAGCGTATGGTGATGTCCATGAGTTCAAGACTTCAGGCAGTCATTGCCAAGAAAGGGTTTTCAACCAAGTACTAGAAATGAACATTTTATTTACAATTATTTAATCTGTCCAATTACTTTTGGTCCCTTTAAAAAACAGGGTGGTACATGTTAAGGAGCTGAAACTCCTAAACCCTTCATCCAATTTTAATATGGATACCCTCAAATGAAAGCTGAAAGTCTGAACTTCAACTGCATCTGAATTGTTTTGTTTAAAATTCATTGTGGTAATGTGTAGAACCAAAATTAGAAAAATGTTGTCTCTGTGCAAAAATATATATGGACCTAACTGTATATTGGTTTTATGTGCATACTTTTAAAATTACTGTGAACATTGTGATTATAACTGCTCTTCTCGTTATGTCCATGAATCTGATGCAAACATGACATCTCTCCGTATTTACAGAATGAAACCAGAGTTAAGCTATTCAAGGAAGCAGCAGAGAAGCATCAGCAGATGTACCGCCTGGCTATGACGGGGTCTGGAATTGATCGGCACCTCTTCTGTCTTTATGTTGTATCCAAGTATCTGGGAGTGGATTCTGCTTTCCTTAAAGAAGTAAGAAAAGACAAGTTAACAAGAAAATGAGAATGTGGATCTGAAGCCTCTGTCACTCCAACTCTTAATTCCCCGCTCCTCATCAGCTCCTGCTTGACTGACGTATCCTTTGCCGGAAGTCACACACCAGAAAAGCGGTCAGTCAAATGTGAAGAGGCGGCTGCGCTGGGCATAGAATAGACTGGAGTGACTGAGGCTTCAGATCTACATTTGTATATCAATTCCAACTCTGATTTCTCAGTAATGAAGGAAAAGACAAGCCATGTAAAGTTATCGCTGGACTTTTCTTTGAAAAGCAGTATTGGGGAGAATAACCAGCTGACAGGTTACTTGTACCCTTATTAGATCACAGCGATGAGGCCTCTTTAAGAGCGTTGCATTCTACTGTTCCTCTGTTATTCCTCCTGATTATTTAGGAATGCACTAACAACCGGGCATGTTCATTTAACTTTTGAACAGCGTGTCCCACAGTCTGACACTGACTGGACAGTGTAGGCATGTGCTGCGGACACTCTCCCACTAGCAGGGGCTGACTGATAAATTTTAGCCTGGGGGGCAAACACAATGACCTGGCCCATGAAGGGTGTGGCACATCTTTAACCCCTTAACGACCGCAGATACTCGTTTTAATGCAGTTAAGGGTACTTAAACCACAGCGCCGCTTTTTAACGGTGCTGAGGTGTAAGGTTATAGTAGCGCCCCCCCCCAGGGTCGAAACTTTTCTGGGGTCTTGGCAGCCGAGACCCCAGAGAACATGATTTGGGTTGTTTTTTACCGACCACACGTTGAAATAGCCGTTATTTATGGTATAATGGCGACCGCAAAAGTCAGATTTTTCCATTTAATTTCTCTCTTTTCTGATGTGATCGCATATCAGAGGAGAGAGAAATATGGTTTTCCGGTCCCCCCGAACAGCCCCCAACTCCCCCCCCCCCCCCGGTACCTCCGTTGTCCCTGAAGACCCCCGGGCCGCCGGCTTCTTCCAGGAGAAAATGGGGGCGCAGTGCTCCCGCCGAGATCGGCCGGCAACAATAGATTTTACTCTGTCGCCTAATTGGGGGACACAGAACCGTGGGTGTTATGCTGCTGTCCACTAGGAGGCGACACTATGCATAATCTGAAAAAGATTAACTTTGGCTCCTCCTCTGCAGTATACACCCGTGGACGGCGTCAGCCTTCTCCAGTTTTTGCTTAGTGTCGCAAGGAGGCACACCTTTTTTCTTCCGTTTTTTTCCTTTTTTCGTCCGGAAATACAGATGAAGAAAAGAGGGTCTCCAGCGAGACTCCCGGCATGGCTCCCTCCTCGGTCCCCTATTAGGGGTACCCGGTTGAGGTCGAGGTGGCTATTCCCCATGTCGCTCCCTCCCCAGTCCCTCGGGTCCTGGTTCGAGGTCGAGACCCCCCTCCTTCCCCAACCCCTTTAAGGGGTCTGGGTTGAGGTTGAGGCGAGGATGAAGACCCCTTGACGGTGACAGACGCACCCTCCCTAATCCCCCGCAGGGGGCATTAGGTTGAGACGCCTCAGGTAGGGTCGGAGATCAGGCAGCATTCCGCAGCTTCCAGGGACCCCAGGCCTGCTGAGGGATCCTGTTGGGGCCGGGGGAGGGTGCGGACTGGATGGCACAGCAGAGATGGGGTTTTTTCTGCGTCCCTGTCTCTGCAGCAGCAGCGGCTCCATAGCGCTTCAGGGGCCCCACATACAGAAACCGCTACCCCTGCTACCCCCACCGCTATCCAGTCGACCATTCTGGGGGGGTCTAGTACAAATCCGCCCCCCCCCCCCCGGACTACCGCGCCGCTCTGGAGCCCTCCTGGGCATCAGGCCTCTAATTTTGACCGCGGCTTCGCCTAGCCGAAGCCGCCGCCTTTTCCCCGCCCCCCCGGATGACCAAAATTACACACTGGAGTGTCATAGAAGGGGCGGATTGAGGCAGAAAGGGGGCGTTTTTACACAGCCCAGCGCGCCCTTTTCAGCTCTCCGCCCCCTCCTCCCTCTCCTCAGAGTCCCGGTGGCCATTTTTTCTGGATGAGATCCAGGAGAGGAACATCACAGCGGTCTCCGGGGGGCACAGAACTGGGATCTGTCGGCGCTGGACCTAGGGGCACACCGGTGGGGTAAGCTCACAGCTGGGTTCTCATTACTCAGCTGTGAATCTATACTTCCTATAAGGCTCTCTGTGGGTTCCCTCTGCGTAGCCACCCCTGTACGATCCCTTATATCCAGCCTCTGTGCACTATGCCGGGCTCAAGGAAGAGAACCAGGCAGAAATGTTTCTATGCATTCTGCACAGCCTGTAAAGCCACGCTCCCTAGTGGCAGCACGTATCCGCACTGCCGGGACTGCATCCTGAACTCTGGGTCAGAACCCCAGGGAGCCCCTACTGACGCTTCAGTGTCACAGGCCACGCCGGAATGGGCAACTCAGATGTCTCAGTCCATGACACAGTCCATAGACAACCTAACTGCTACATTGCTGCAAGCTCTGCAGAGTCGGGCCCCGGCTATGGACGGTACACAGCAAACGGACAGCTTGTCTCAGGAACATGCTGCTTCCGAATCTCAGACGTAAGCGGACCCACAGGTCTCGATCACCTGAGTCGCACTATAGCACAAGGTCGTCCCCCTCCAGGGAGAGACAGCGTCATTCCAGGTCTCCTGGGCAGTCCCCTGCCACAGACAGACAGTGCAATTTACCACAGGGATCCCCCACCACAGAAGACCCCCGCCCCAGGTCGCCCTCCAGGGATCACCTTAGCGAGGCACAGGATTCGGAGGGCATCTGTGACTCCGACTCAGATAACGAAACGGACAGGTCCGTGGTACCTTCTCCCCCTAGCAATACAGCGCTAGTTGAGGACATAATTTCTGCCATTCATCGGGTGCTAAAAATTCCAGAGTCGGCCCCGGAAGTCCCAGAACATAGGATTTGCTTCGAAAGTGTTCAGAAACCACCTAAGGTCTTCTCTAATCACCATGAGTTTGAGAAAATACTTACCAAACAGTTTGCGCAGCCTGAGAAAAAATTCGCTAATCGCAAATATTTGGAAGCGAAGTACCCCTTCCCACAGAAAGACACCAAACAATGGACAGATCCACCTGAAGTGGACCCTCCGGTTTCTAGGCTAGCAGCGCAGACTTTACTCTCTCTGCCGGATAGCTCAACCCTCAGGGACGCAGCAGACCGGCAAGTAGAACGCATGGCTCGTTCTATTTTCGAAGCGGCAGGCGCCTCTCTGGGCCCTGCGTTTGCTTCAGTTTGGGCAGCCAAGGCCATCCTGGCTTGGGCCAAAAAACTACAGGAGGGTCTTCAGGCTTCAAATCCTGAGCTCTCGGACCAAGCGGTCCAGATAGCAGTGGTAGCAGACTACATGATTCATGCAGCCCTGGATTCCGCCAGAGGTGTAGCGGGAATAGCATCAAACGCCATCACGATCCGACGCATCCTCTGGCTTCGAGAATGGAAAGCGGATGCGGCCTCAAAGAAGTCCCTCACGCGACTTCCGTATTTTACTGGAAGACTTTTCGGCGAAAAGTTGGACACCATGATAGCCAATGCCACTGGGGGTAAGAGTACCTCTCTCCCTCAACTAAAACCGAAACGCACGTTTAAACGAAGAAACCAGACGCGATTCCGATCCTTTCGGAATTCCTCGGGCTGGTCCGTTTCGCGCCCAGTGCAAAACCGTAACCGTTCTCCACGCAGGGACAACCCACGGACGCAGCAGCGACCGGACAGGGCTTGGCAGTCGAAAGCAGGCCAAGCGAAACCCAAGGGAGGAAAACCTCAGAACTTCGCTTCATCATGACTCGCGACCTCCGGAAGACACCCCACCAGTAGGCGGCCGACTTTTACTCTTTCAGCAAGTCTGGCTGCCTATTACAGAAGACAGGTGGGTCAGGGAAATAGTGTCTTCCGGATACAAGATAGAGTTCACTTCCGTTCCACCGAACCGGTTCTTCCTTTCTATTCCTCCAACACCACCAGAAAAGGCTTGTGCTTTCCACCAAGCGGTTTCCTCTCTCCTTCAATCAGGAGTTGTGGTGCCGGTTCCCGCGAACGAGAGATTCCGAGGATTCTACTCAAATTTGTTCGTAGTCCCCAAGAAAGGAGGCGGCGTCCGACCCATACTGGACCTAAAACAGCTCAACAATTACGTACGGGTCCGTCATTTCCGCATGGAGTCCCTCCGGTCCATCATTGCATCCATGGACCAGGGAGAATACCTCGCCTCCATAGACATACAGGATGCGTATCTCCACATACCAATTGCTCCCGCCCACCAAAGGTTTCTCAGGTTCGCGGTCAACCAAAACCACTACCAGTTTGTCGCCCTTCCGTTCGGACTCGCCACGGCTCCAAGAACGTTCACCAAAGTCATGGCGGCCACCATGGACGTCCTGCACTCAAGAGGCATTCTAGTCGTCCCGTACCTGGACGACCTCCTCATCAAGTCTCCCACTTTCAAAGACTGCGAGGTCAGTGTCTCAATCACTCTAGACACTCTGAGTTGCCTGGGATGGCTAGTCAACCTACAGAAATCGTCGACTATCCCAACTCGGACTCTAACATTCCTGGGAATGGTATTCGACACCGCCAGGGGCCTGGTGCTCCTTCCCAAGGACAAGACACTGGCCATCCGTCTGGGAGTTCGCACACTCCTTCGCAGTCCTCCTCGATCTCTCGGGTTTGCCATGAGAGTCCTCGGCCGGATGGCAGCAGCAATAGAGGCAGTGCCATTTGCCCAGTTTCACCTCAGGGTCCTTCAACTAGCCATACTCAGATCTTGGGACAGGAACCCCTTCTCCCTCGACAGGGAGTTCAGGTTGACGTCATCAACCAGGAGATCCCTGCATTGGTGGCTCAAACCAACCTCGCTTACACGAGGGAAGCCATTCCTCTCAGGACAATGGAAGATCCTGACTACCGATGCAAGCCTGACAGGCTGGGGGGCGGTGCACCTACATCACAGGGCACAGGGCAAGTGGTCACCCAGGGAAGTGACATTGCCCATCAATGTTCTGGAAATCAGGGCCATTCTCTTGGCACTGAGAGCCTTTCATCACTTGCTTGCAGCATCGCACATACGGATACAGTCGGACAATGCCACGGCTGTGGCATACGTGAACCACCAAGGCGGGACCCGCAGCGCCCAGGCGATGAGAGAAGTGGCTCATATCCTCCGCTGGGCGGAAGACACGAGGTCTGTACTTTCTGCGGTACACATTCCGGGTGTAGAAAACTGGGAAGCCGACTTCCTCAGCAGGCAAAGAATGGACTCGGGGGAGTGGTCTCTCCATCCCGAGATTTTTTGCCAGATCTGTCAACGCTGGGGAACCCCGGAGGTGGACCTAATGGCATCCCATCTCAATACCAAGGTCCCCAATTTCATGGCCAGGACACACGACCCGCGGTCGCTCGGAGCGGATGCCCTGGTCCAGGACTGGTCCCAGTTCCGACTCCTGTACATTTTTCCACCCCTCCCCCTAATCGCCAGGGTCGTGAGGAAGATCAAGCAAGAGGGAGTTCCGACCATCCTCATCGCGCCAGACTGGCCCAGACGTACTTGGTACGCCGACATCGTGCAACTTACGGCAGACGCCCCCTGGCGTCTACCCGACCGTCACGACCTTCTGTCTCAAGGTCCGTTCTTCCACCAGAATTCAGGGGCTCTCAATTTGACGGCATGGCCCTTGAAACCTGGATTCTAACCCAGGCAGGTTTTTCACCGGCAGTCATTGCAACTATGATCAGGGCAAGGAAGCCGGCCTCCGCCAAGCTCTATTATCGTACCTGGAGAGCTTTCTTTTCTTGGTGCGAATCTCATGGACAAGTCCCACTCCCTTATTCCCTCCCGAAGGTACTAGGTTTTCTTCAATCGGGCCTAGATGCCAAGCTATCCCTAAGTTCGCTTAAGAGTCAGGTGTTGGCGCTTTCAGTCCTTTTTCAAAAGCGCATTGCTATTAAACCGCAAGTAAGGACTTTCATCCAGGGAGTTTCCCGATTGGTTCCTCCCTACAAACGTCCGCTGGATACGTGGGACCTCAATCTGGTCCTGACAGCATTGCAAGCTCCACCCTTCGAACCTCTTAGAGGAGTTCCACTCTCCATTCTGTCTCAGAAAGTGGTTTTTCTAGTGGCGATCACCTCGTTACGCAGAGTGTCGGAATTGTCAGCACTTTCCTGCAGACGGCCTTTCCTAGCCTTTCACCAGGACAAGGTGGTTCTCCGCACGGTACCATCCTTCCTTCCGAAGGTTGTGTCCAACTTTCACCTCAGTGAGGAGATTTCACTGCCATCCCTTTGCCCGGTTCCGGTTCATAGAGTGGAGAAGGCTCTGCATACGCTTGACCTCGTCAGAGCATTGCGGATTTACATGTCCAGGACTGCACCTTTCCGGAAATCTGATTCCCTCTTCATTCTTCCGGAAGGTAGTCGCAAGGGGCTGCCGGCTTCCAAGGCTACCCTTGCCAGGTGGATCAAGTCCACCATACATGAGGCCTACCGACTTAACAGTTCCCCTCTTCCGGCCGGTATCACGGCACACTCTACACGGGCAGTAGGGGCCTCCTGGGCCATTCGGCATCAGGCTTCGGCACAACAAGTGTGTAAGGCGGCCACTTGGACTAGCCTACACACGTTTACGAAACACTACAGTGTTCATACCCAGTCCTCAGCGGATGCGAGCCTGGGTAGACTGGTTCTGCAGGTGGCAGTACCCCAAGTCTAGGGAACTGTCAAACACAATATTCGTCCACTGCTTCCCACCCAGGGACTGCTTTGGGACGTCCCACGGTTCTGTGTCCCCCAATTAGGCGACAGAGTAAAGGAGATTTTTGTGTACTCACCGTAAAATCTCTTTCTCTTAGCCTTTAATTGGGGGACACAGCTCCCACCCTGTTGCCCTTACGGGCCGTTGTTTACTGTTGAGTTCTCATATTGTTCTTTGAGCTCGTACATAGTAGCCTTCTTACAGGCATGGTTATGTTATTTGATTTCGTTCCTCGTTATGCTTTGGCACAAAACTGGAGAAGGCTGACGCCGTCCAGGGGTGTATACTGCAGAGGAGGAGCCAAAGATAATCTTTTTCAGATTATGCATAGTGTCGCCTCCTAGTGGACAGCAGCATAACACCCACGGTTCTGTGTCCCCCAATTAAAGGCTAAGAGAGATTTTACGCTGAGTACACAAAAATCTCCTTTTTTTTTTTCCCTACTGGTTCATTTTGATCACTGGTGATACACCCTATTACAGTGATCAAAATAAAAAAAAAAAAACCGTAAATCAAACCCCCCTATATCATCCCCTTAATTGGGGAAAAATACTAAAATGAAAAAAATGTATTTATTTCCATTTTCCCATTTGGGTTAGAGTTGGGCTAACGTTGGGGTTGGGGCTAAAATTAGGTTTAGGGTTTGGATTACGGTTGGGATTAAGGTTAGGGTTGGGATTAAGGTTAGGGTTGGGATTAAGGTTAGGGTTGGGATTACGGTTAGGGTTGGGATTACGGCTAGGGTTGGGATTACGGCTAGGGTTGGGATTACGGCTAGGGTTGGGATTACGGCTAGGGTTGGGATTACGGCTAGGGTTGGGATTACGACTAGGGTTGGTATTAGGGTTAGTGGTGTGTTAGGGTTAAATTTGTGGTTAGGAGTATGATTAGGGTTAGGGGTGTGTTGGGGTTAGGGTTTTAGTTAGAATTGGGGGTTTTCCACTGTTTAGGCACATCAGGTGCTCTCCAAACGTGACATGGCGTCCGATCTCCATTCCAGCCAATTCTACATTGAAAAAGTCAAACGGCTCTCCTTCCCTTCCGAGCTCTACCATGTGCCCAAACAGTGGTTTACCCGACATATGGGGTATCGGCGTATTCAAGACAAATTGCAAAACAACTTTGGGTGTCTAATTTTTCCTGTTACCCATGAGAAAATAAAAATTTTGGGGCGAAAAGATAATTTTTGTGGAAAAAAAAAATGATTTTTTTTTTTTTTTTTTTTTTTTTTTTTGTTTCAAGGCTCTACATTATAAATTTCTGTGAAGTACTTGGGAGGTGGGGGTTTCAAAGTGTTCACCACACATCTAGATAAGTTCCTTGGGGGGTCTAGTTTCGAAAATGGTGTCAACTTTTAACCATTATAACTTCCTAACAAAAAAAAAAATTTTGTTTCCAAAATTGTGCTGCTGTAAAGTAGACATGTGGGAAATGTTATTTAGTAACTATTTTGTGTGACATTGCTCTGATTTAAGGGCATAAAAAATTAAGTTTGAAAATTGTGAAATTTTAAACATTTTCGCCATATTTCCATTTTTTCCATAAATAAACGCAAGTCATATAGAAGCAATTTTACCACTAACATGAAGTACAATACGTCATGAAAAAACAGTCTCAGAATCAGTGGGATCCTTTAAAGCGTTCCAGAGTTATCTCATAAAGGGACAGTGGTCAGAATTGTAAAAATTGGCCCGGTCATTAAGCTACAAATTGGCTGTCTCTAGGGTGTTAAACCAGCCATACACATTAGATGGCTGTCAGTCAAATGATGCTTCATCTAATCATTCAGTTGACAGCCAGTTTGGCTGAGAGCTCCTTTGTTCTCTGAGGAAGCTCATCTCCAGGAGAACAAATCGATCGGCAATCCGAAATTGGGCGTGTCATATTGATATCTCTCTCCCCTTCTGCCCGTATTATAATCTCACACAGAGCCCGCGCCCATAGTATAGCCAGATATAGGCGCCCCTCCTAGTATAACATATAGAGCCCCCCAGTGTAGATCTTACCCGTCAAAGTATGATCATTTACATCTCTTGCAGTTGTGTTGTATAATTATTCACACCCTCACCACTGGATCAGGGTAGGGATGAATTATAGACAGATAGGCAGGATTAGAGGGAAGGACTGTCCCCAATTATCCATGGGACTCTACCACCATAGAAAGTGCTGTATCTGCCCTGCTCAGCAGTGGTCACAGTCAGTATGTTTTTTATCATTATTATTATTGCTCTGCTGGAGTGGTGCTTGAAATGTAATTCCTCTGTCTCATACTGAGCTGCTGCCCCCTTCATCCTTTTCCAGCATCGTTCCCTTCGGTATCTGCCAAAAAGTGACCTGCTGGCATTTCCAGTGTTTCATGGAGCAGCACGGAAGTCACTTTTCATTACAAGTCTGAGAGCCCCAATCTGGCCTTGTTCTGGCTCTTATAGTCTAGCATTTTGCTCTTGTGGCGTAACTTCTCACTTTCGGCCACTCAGAAGTAATGGACACAAGATGGCGCCATAGGACTGCGTCAGTAAAAGGTGAAGCCTCCGCCGAAATGGGAGTGTAAGATCGAGGACAGGGGGGCTTACATTTAAAGCACCACTCCAAAACTGAAAAAATGCAAAACGCTGGAGTGGTGTCTTAAATACTCCCAAATCCTCTAGCCCTGGCCTATGTGATTCTATGAGGGACATTAACTGTAGTTTTAATGGCTCACATCTGCATTTTGACATGAAGTTTCAGGCATGCAGCAGTGATCCAATATATACTCAATACAATGCTGAGTACACGATGCCTTTAAATAACTAGAGCAATTATTTTTATATATTAGATTAATAAAGGCAATATTTTATTCATATTAAGCCCCTTCTTCACTTTAATAATATAATAATAATAAATTCCTTCAGATTCCATCATATACCCCCAAATCCCAGCAGTAATCACACACTTAATCTCCCCACCCCATTGTAGTGTAATATTCGTAGCCCCCCAGCATCCCTCTTCTTCAAAGATTATAGTAAATTGCTCCTTGCAATAATTACACCCCCTGTAGAATATTAATTACAACCCATAATAGCATAGCAGGAATCATTCCCCCAAAGGATGTATAATCCTTACCCCATAGGAAAATTAGTCTCCCTCATTAGCGTCCACTCGCCCCTTGTCGTAGGATCAAGAACGCTGCGGTCAGTGGGTGTTTTGTTGTGTCACACTGACTGCAGCGCTCTACAACCATGTCATGTCCTCACTGGGCCCTTCTTTCACATCCGGCCTGGCCCATGGACAAGTGAAGACTCTGCGGCGCCTTGTGTCTTCTGAGAGGAAGCGCTCCTCTCCTGCGGGTAAGAGGAAGCCATGTTACGTACCACATGCTGTTACATATTCATGCCTCAGATGTTCTGATGCGGTGATTTGAAGCTATAGCACCACTAATATTGCCCAGGGCCGCCAGTTTTTAGCGGTGCTGCACTTTTCTTTCAATCACCTGTGGCCGCATCACAATCCGTAAGACGTGCTGCCACCTCTTACAGATTATGAACCCACCGCTGGTGATTTCAAAATACGAAGTTTCTCATGTACCAGGTGGTCCTGAACTGTTGCTAAAGGACCGGCCTGGGGGAAATTGAACCCCAGCCTAGCCCATCTCTTCCCAATGGTAACACCCATTTGTCAATTTATTCATATATCTGTATTTCTTGGAGGAATAAATGAGGAATAGTACAATGCAATGTTTTGAGAAAAGTTGGTCCAGGGGTAAATGTAGAGTTCTCAAAAAGTAATGGTGGCACTATTTAATTCCTATAGGTCCTGTCAGAACCATGGAGACTGTCCACAAGTCAGACACCTCAGCAGCAGGTTCACCTTTTCCAACTGGAGAAGTATCCAGAAAATGTCTCAAGTGGTGGCGGCTTTGGACCTGTAAGTTACATGCATTGATGAACTTTATCTTGATATATTTTTATTAATTTGAGTTGCACTGGGTTTTTTCTCGTTCCTGGTGCATTTCTGTGCTCATTATAACACTTTCTATCTGGCTAGAGACCAGTGACCTCTTTAACAGTTGATGTCTAGGGTTGGGTACATATCGTATTTCAGAAGGTTTTCCTAACAATGACCTAATGTATTTGTAGGTTGCAGATGATGGATATGGGGTTTCATATATAATTGTTGGAGAAAATCTGATCAATTTCCACATATCAAGCAAATTTTCCAGCCCAGAGACTGTAAGTACAATGTTTTTTAGTTTGTAGATTCCTCTTCTCTCCCTGACTTGATATCTGGTTAATTGATGGATAAGTAGTTACTGTGCTGCCTCCTTGGGAGTTCTTGGGAATCTCCTCTATTGTAGGGCTGAATGTTATGTTGCTTGATGCTTCTCTCTAATATTATTTTGTAAGGCTGCCTCTATTCTTGGGAGGATAAGCAAATATTTTTCTTTATTGGTCACTTTCTTGCCATCCATAACATTTCTGGGATATGCCTCTTGCCTCTTCAAAGAGAAAGATGTCTTGAACGCTATAGCATCCCGGTGAATAAGCCACCTTACATTGACATGCCAGAGTCGGTATGTCACTCTCCACAAGGAGACATGCTACCCCTTAGATTTTTGAGATGGACATCTTTCTTAAATTTTCAGGTCATACTATGGACATATTTGCATCTTCCCCATTGTAGGATACACTACACCTCTTGACCTATCTTTGCCTCCTATCAGATATTGATACTTAGCTTACTTACACAAGTAGGTACTGGAAAGGGTATAAAGGGGCTTATTAGAAAAATAAAACTTATTAAAAGTTACTTTTAATAAGTATGTGGAAAATTGATCCAAATAAAGAAGGTGCAAAGTGCAATAGTGTATTGAGGGCTAAGTTTAACAGGAGGCAGATTAGTGTGGTGGATACAGTCCTCAGACTACACTACCCTTACTAAAGAGGTGATGATAAAAGTGATATCTTGATTCCTCTGTTTAAGTTCACTTGTTGAAACAAGTCCAAGCAAATACTGGATACTATACAGTAATGGAGCAGTATAAGGATAAAATCAATAATGTACTTTTACCATAATGACCATTCACTTCTGTACACTCTTATTAATGTTTATTAATGTTTTCATGGTTCAGTATGCTCTTAGACTTTCAGACACATGGGATATTTTCCTGGCACCGGAGTATAAAAACTGGAATATTTGACTTAAAGGGAATCTGTCACCGTTTTTTTGCTTTATAAACCATGCCCATCACCTTTAAAAGTATGTAAACTGGTTCCTACAGCCCTTTTTTTAGGTGCCCATGCATACCCCCAAAAAAGAGTTTTTATTTCATGTCCCGCGATGCATGGAAATTTCAAGGTTTGATCCAATGGGCAAATCATGATCACGCTGAGCCCTGATCCCTTCAAATGCCGCCTGTTCTATGTGGATGGAAGTGGATGATGTCTCGTGCATCATCCACACTATGCTTGAGATCTCACACCTGCGCGGTAGAATCAGAGAACTGAACGGGCGCGCGCCTCACTATTCCCTACTGAACAGCCAAGGAGCTGGTGATGTACGAGAAGCCTGTGCATTACGTGAGCTCACTCTGGTGGTCTCTGGTCCCACTGCACTGGCGCGAGACTTCGAGCACTGTGTGGATGACACATGCATCAGTTTCTATCCAGGTAGAATAGGTGTCGTTTGAAGGGACTGGGGGCGGTGCTGAATGCATTCTAGATTTTCTCACCGGACCAGACCTTGAAATTTGAGTACATTGTGGGACATGAATAAAACACTTTTTTTTTTTTTCTTTTTTTTTTTTAGGGGGTGGGGCCCATGCTGGAGCCCTATGGTGATATAAAGGGGTTGTAAGAACCTTGTTTTACATGCTCTTAAAAGGTGATTTGCTGAGTTTAAAAGACTAAAAAACTGGTGACTTCTTCCCTTTTAAGCTAATGTCTTAGTATAGTAATGTCTGATTTTTATGTATCAGTTAGCGAGGACGTTTGTCCCTTGTACAGAGCCCTGGGATTAATTAAAGAAAAGCAAAATTCCCAATAGTTTTGTATGATTTATTCTGGCCTCCAATCATACTCGCCATTATCAAACATGTATCTTGGCACATTGCTAGGAAATAACTGTTCTATTGTATAAACTGATATTTCCATGCTTTGCTCTAAGTTTAAGTAACATGCCTTACTCTGTCGCCTAATTTGGGGACACAGAACCTTGGGTGTTATGCTGCTGTCCACTAGGAGGCGACACTATGCATAATCTGAAAAAGATTAACTTTGGCTCCTCCTCTGCAGTATACACCCCTGGACGGCGTCAGCCTTCTCCAGTTTTTGCTTAGTGTCGCAAGGAGGCACACCTTTTTTGTTCCGTTATTTTTCCTTTTTTTCACGGAAATACAGATGAAGAAAAGTGGGTCTCCAGCGAGACTCCCGGCATGGCTCCCTCCTCGGTCCCCTATTAGGGGTACCCGGTTGAGGTCGAGGTGGTTTTTCCCCATGTCGCTCCCTCCCCAGTCCCTCGGGTCCTGGTTCGAGGTCGAGACCCCCCTCCTTCCCCAACCCCTTTAAGGGGTCTGGGTTGAGGTTGAGGCGAGGATGAAGACCCCCTGACGGTGACAGACGCACCCTCCCTAATCCCCCGCAGGGGGTATTAGGTTGAGACGCCTCAGGTAGGGTCGGATATCAGGCAGCATTTCGCAGCTTCCAGGGACCCCAGGCTGGCTGAGGGATCCTGTTGGGGCCGGGGGAGGGTGCGGACTGGATGGCACAGCAGAGACAGGGTTTTTCTGCATCCCTGTCTCTGCAACAGCAGCGGCTCCATAGCGCTTCAGGGGCACCCCATACAAAAACCGCTATCCCTGCTACCCCCACCGCTATCCAGTCGACCATTCTGGGGGGTCTGGTACAAATCCGCCCCCCCCCCCCCGGACTACCGCGCCGCTCTGGAGCCCTCCTGGGCATCAGGCTTCTAATTTAGGCCGCGGCTTCGGCCTAGCTGAAGCCGCCGCCTTTTCCCCGCCCCCCAGCCCGCCCCCCGGATGACCAAAATGACACGCTGGAGTGTCATAGAAGGGGCGGATTGAAGCAGAAAGGGCGCGTTTTTACACAGCCCAGCGTGCCCTTTTCAGCTCTCCGCCCCCTCCTCCCTCTCTTCAGAGCCCCGGTGGCCATTTTTTCTGGATGAGATCCAGGAGAGGAGCATCACAGCGGTCTCCGGGGGGCACAGAACTTGGATCTGTCGGCGCTGGACCTAGGGGCACACCGGTGGGGTAAGCTCACAGCTGGGTTCTCATTACTCAGCTGTGAATCTATACTTCCTATAAGGCTTTCTGTGGGTTCCCTCTGCGTAGCCACCCCTGTACGATCCCTTATAGCCAGCCTCTGTGCACTATGCCGGGCTCAAGGAAGAGAACCAGGCAGGAATGTTTCTATGCATTCTGTACAGCCTGCAAAGCCACGCTCCCTAGTGGCAGCACGTATCCGCACTGCCGGGACTGCATCCAGAACTCTGGGTCAGAACCCCAGGGAGTCCCTACTGACACTTCAGTGTCACAGGCCACGCCGGAATGGGCAACTCAGATGTCTCTGTCTGTCACAGTCCATAGACAACCTAACTGCTACATTACTGCAAGCTCTGCAGAGTCGGGCCCCCGGCTATGGACGGTACACAGCAAACGGACAGCTTGTCTCAGGAACATGCTGCTTCCGACTCTCACAGACGTAAGCGGACCCACAGGTCTCGATCACCTAAGTCGCACTATAGCACAAGGTCGTCCCCCTCTAGGGAGAGACAGCGTCATTCCAGGTCTCCTGGGCAGTCCCCTGCCACAGACAGACAGTGCAATTTACCACAGGGATCCCCCACCACAGAAGACCCCCGCCCCAGGTCGCCCTCCAGGGATCATCTTAGCGAGGCACAGGATTCGGAGGGCATCTGTGACTCCGACTCAGATAATGAAACGGACAGGTCCGTGGTACCTTCTCCCCCTAGCAATACAGCGCTAGTTGAGGACATAATTTCTGCCATTCATCGGGTGCTAAAAATTCCAGAGTCGCCCCCGGAAGTCCCAGAACATAGGATTTGCTTCGAAAGTGTTCAAAAACCACCTAAGGTCTTCCCTAATCACGATGAGTTTGAGAAAATACTTACCAAACAGTTTGCGCAGCCTGACAAAAAATTCGCTAATCGCAAATATTTGGAAGCGAAGTACCCCTTCCCACAGAAAGACACCAAACAATGGACAGATCCACCTGAAGTGGACCCTCCGGTTTCTAGGCTAGCAGGGCAGACTTTACTCTCTCTGCCGGATAGCTCAACCCTCAGGGACGCAGCAGACCGGCAAGTAGAATGCATGGCTCGTTCTATTTTCGAAGCGGCAGGCGCCTCTCTGGGCCCTGCATTTGCTTCAGTTTGGGCAGCCAAGGCCATCCTGGCTTGGGCCAAAAAACTACAGGAGGGTCTTCATGCTTCTAATCCTGAACTCTCGGACCAAGAGGTCCAGATGGCAGTGGTAGCAGACTACATGATTCATGCAGCCCTGGATTCCGCCAGAGGTGTAGCGGGAATAGCATCTAACGCCATCACGATCCGACGCATCCTCTGGCTGCGAGAATGGAAAGCGGATGCGGCCTCAAAGAAGTCCCTCACGTGACTTCCGTATATTACTGGAAGACTTTTCGGCGAAAAGTTGGACACCATGATAGCCAATGCCACTGGGGGTAAGAGTACCTCTCTCCCTCAACTAAAACCGAAACGCACGTTTAAACGAAGAAAGCAGACGCGATTCCGATCCTTTCGGAATTCCTCAGGCTGGTCCGTTTCGCGCCCAGTGCAAAACCGCAACCGTTCTCCACGCAGAGACAACCCACGGACGCAGCAGCGACCGGACAGGGCTTGGCAGTCGAAAGCAGGCCAAGCGAAACCCAAGGGAGGAAAACCTCAGAACTTCACTTCATCATGACTCGAGACCTCCGGAAGACAACCCACCAGTAGGCGGCCGACTTTTACTATTTCAGCAAGTCTGGCTGCCTATTACAGAAGACAGGTGGGTCAGGGAAATAGTGTCTTCCGGATACAAGATAGAGTTCACTTCCGTTCCGCCGAACCGGTTCTTCCTTTCTGTTCCTCCAACACCACCAGAAAAGGCTCGTGTTTTCCACCAAGCGGTTTCCTCTCTCCTTCAATCAGGAGTTGTGGTGCCGGTTCCCGCGAACGAGAGATTCCGAGGATTCTACTCAAATTTGTTCGTAGTCCCCAAGAAAGGAGGCGGCGTCCGACCCATACTGGGCCTAAAACAGCTCAACAATTACGTACAGGTCCGTCATTTCCGCATGGAGTCCCTCCGGTCCATCATTGCATCCAAGGAGCAGGGAGAATACCTCGCCTCCATAGACATACAGGATGCGTATCTCCACATACCAATTGCTCCCGCCCACCAGAGGTTTCTCAGGTTCGCGGTCAACCAAAACCACTACCAGTTTGTCGCCCTTCCGTTCGGACTCGCCACGGCTCCAAGAACGTTCACCAAAGTCATGGCGGCCACCATGGACGTCCTGCACTCAAGAGGCATTCTAGTCGTCCCGTACCTGGACGACCTCCTCGTCAAGTCTCCCACTTTCAAAGACTGCGAGGTCAGTGTCTCAATCACTCTAGACACTCTGAGTCGCCTGGGATGGCTAGTCAACCTACAGAAATCGTCGACCATCCCAACTCGGACTCTAACATTCCTGGGAATGGTATTAAACACCGCCAGGGGCCTGGTGCTCCTTCCCAAGGACAAGACACTGGCCATCCGTCTGGGAGTTCGCACACTCCTTCGCAGTCCTCCTCGATCTCTCCGGTTTGCCATGAGAATCCTCGGCAGGATGGCAGCAGCAATAGAGGCAGTGCCATTTGCCCAGTTTCACCTCAGGGTCCTTCAACTAGCCATACTCAGATCTTGGGACAGGAACCCTCTCTCCCTCGACAGGGAGTTCAGGTTGACGTCATCAACCAGGAGGTCCCTGCATTGGTGGCTCAAACCAAACTCGCTTACACGAGGGAAGCCATTCCTCTCAGGACAATGGAAGATCCTGACTACCGATGCAAGCCTGACAGGCTGGGGGGCGGTGCACCTACATCACAGGGCAAGTGGTCACCCAGGGAAGTGACATTGCCTATCAATGTTCTGGAAATCAGGGCCATTCTCTTGGCACTGAGAGCATTTCATCACTTGCTTGCAGCCTCGCACATACGGATACAGTCGGACAATGCCACGGCTGTGGCATACGTGAACCACCAAGGCGGGACCCGCAGCGCCCAGGCGATGAGAGAAGTGGCTCATATCCTCCGCTGGGCGGAAGACACAAGGTCGGTACTTTCTGCGGTACACATTCCGGGTGTAGAAAACTGGGAAGCCGACTTCCTCAGCAGGCAAGGAATGGACTCGGGGGGGAGTGGTCTCTCCATCCCGAGATTTTTTACCAGATCTGTCAACGCTGGGGAACCCCGGATGTGGACCTAATGGCATCCCATCTCAATACCAAGGTCCCCAATTTCATGGCCAGGACACACGACCCGCGGTCGCTCGGAGCGGATGCCTGGTCCAGGACTGGTCCCAGTTCCGACTCCTGTACATTTTTCCACCCCTCCCCCTAATCGCCAGGGTCGTGAGGAAGATCAAGCAAGAGGGAGTTCCGACCATCCTCATCGCGCCAGACTGGCCCAGACGTACTTGGTACGCCGACATCGTGCAACTTACGGCAGACGCCCCCTGGCGTCTACCCGACCGTCACGACCTTCTGTCTCAAGGTCCGTTCTTCCACCAGAATTCAGGGGCTCTCAATTTGACGGCATGGCCCTTGAAACCTGGATTCTAACCCAGGCAGGTTTTTCACCGGCAGTCATTGCAACTATGATCAGGGCAAGGAAGCCTGCCTCCGCCAAGCTCTATTATCGTACCTGGAGAGCTTTCTTTTCTTGGTGCGAATCTCATGGACAAGTCCCACTCCCTTATTCCCTCCCGAAGGTACTAGGTTTTCTTCAATCGGGCCTAGATGCCAAGCTATCCTTAAGTTCGCTTAAGAGTCAGGTGTCGGCGCTTTCAGTCCTTTTTCAAAAGCGCATTGCTATTAAACCGCAAGTAAGGACTTTCATCCAGGGAGTTTCCCGATTGGTTCCTCCCTACAAACGTCCGCTGGATACGTGGGACCTCAATCTGGTCCTGACAGCATTGCAAGCTCCACCCTTCGAACCTCTTAGAGGAGTTCCACTCTCCATTCTGTCTCAGAAAGTGGTTTTTCTAGTGGCGATCACCTCGTTACGCAGAGTGTCGGAATTGTCAGCACTTTCCTGCAGACGGCCTTTCCTAGCCTTTCACCAGGACAAGGTGGTTCTCCGCACGGTACCATCCTTCCTTCCGAAGGTTGTGTCCAACTTTCACCTTAATGAAGAGATTTCACTGCCTTCCCTTTGCCCGGTTCCGGTTCATAGAGTGGAGAAGGCTCTGCATACGCTTGACCTCGTCAGAGCATTGCGGATTTACGTGTCCAGGACTGCACCTTTCCGGAAATCTGATTCCCTCTTCATTCATCCGGAAGGTAGTCGCAAGGGGTTGCCGGCTTCCAAGGCTACCCTTGCCAGGTGGATCAGGTCCACCATACATGAGGCCTACCGACTTAACAGTTCCCCTCTTCCGGCCGGTATCACGGCACACTCTACACGGGCAGTAGGGGCCTCCTGGGCCATTCGGCATCAGGCTTCGGCACAACAAGTGTGCAAGGCGGCCACTTGGACTAGCCTACACACGTTTACGAAACACTACAGTGTTCATACCCAGTCCTCAGCGGATGCGAGCCTGGGTAGACTGGTTCTGCAGGCGGCAGTACCCCAAGTCTAGGGGACTGTCAGCACAATATTCGTCCACTGCTTCCCACCCAGGGACTGCTTTGGGACGTCCCAAGGTTCTGTGTCCCCCAATTAGGCGACAGAGCAAAGGAGATTTTTGTGTACTCACCGTAAAATCTCTTTCTCTTAGCCTTTAATTGGGGGACACAGCTCCCACCCTGTTGCCCTTACGGGCCGTTGTTTACTGTTGAGTTCTCATATTGTTCTTTGAGCTCGTACATAGTAGCCTTCTTACAGGCATGGTTATGTTATTTGGTTACGTTCCTCCTTATGCTTTGGCACAAAACTGGAGAAGGCTGACGCCGTCCAGGGGTGTATACTGCAGAGGAGGAGCCAAAGTTAATCTTTTTCAGATTATGCATAGTGTCGCCTCCTAGTGGACAGCAGCATAACACCCAAGGTTCTGTGTCCCCCAATTAAAGGCTAAGAGAAAGAGATTTTACGGTGAGTACACAAAAATCTCCTTTTGTACTCATCAATATATTTTACTTGTAATATGGGGAAAAGAAAGTAATGAAGTGGATGGCGTGCAACACAGGACAGTAAAATTCACACGCAGCTGCAATAAATTGTGCAATTTAACAAGATCCAATGGAGGACATTGATCAACGAGAGCCAGTATAAAAGGATCGGTCAGCTCCCTGACACATATGACCTTGTATTGCCCTTTAAGCTTTTTGGGTGGACTCTGCTCTATGCTTTTCCTCTGGTATTCTGTAAATTTATGAATAAATTGACAACCTTTTTCCCTTTCAGTTTGGTGAATGCTGTCAGAATGCCATGTAGTGTCCTAATGACGAGATGAATGGCAACCCCCACATGTCAGCTTGTCATGTCAGGAGGAATAACTGAGGAATACATATTTTACTAAATCCAACAAGCCAGTTTAATGTTTCCGTCTATGAAAAAAAATTCCATAACTGCATATTTGGTTTGCTTTTTCTTCCTGAAGATTCTCCAACATTAAGTGCTCTTGCAACTTTATCTGACCAAAAATCCAGAATATTTGATAATCTGGAAAATCTGGCAACTAACTTATTCAATTATGCCAGGATAAAGAAATTTAAAGGGAAGGTGTTGCCAGGTTTTTGCTCCCCATCTGAGGGCAGCATAATGTAGGAACAGAGATCTTCATTTTTTTTTTTTTTATAAAATAAGTTTTCTCTACTGCAGATCTAGCAGTTCTCTGAACGTTGAGCTCTGTATAGTCCCGCCCCCACCACTGATTGGCAAATTTCTACCTATGCATAGTGTACACACCAATCAGTGGTGGGGCGGGGTTATACAAAGCTCATTAATATGGAGGACTATCTGGCAGCAGGTTTACTAGTCCTCTAGTGATAATTTTCTGCTGATTAACCCCTTAATGACCAATGATAGATCCATCAGTCATTGGACACCTCCCCCTGTTTGGTGCGGGCTCCGGCTATGAGCCCACACCTTTTCCGGCACATGACAGCTAATCTGTTCAGTTGACGTGCTGCTGACAGGGGCATTTAACATGCATTTCCGGCATCCTCGCCGGAAATCCGCCCTTTGGCGACCCCCATCACTTGATCGGGGTTGCCAATAGGTTGGCATGACAACCAGAGGTCTCCTGGAGACCTCTATGGTTGTCACTGCTGGATTGCTTTGAGCGCCACCCGGTGGTCGGCGTTCATAGCAAGTGAGGTATTCTGCTACATGCAGGCAATCTGATCATCGCCTGTTGAAGCAGAGCTGATCGGGTTATGTCAGCGTCTAGTCTCCTATGGAAACTATTGAAGCATGCCAAAAATGAAAAAAGTTTTTGAAACTATAAAAAAAATAAAAGACTCGCCCACCTTTTGCCCCATTCAAAATAAAACAAAGAAAAAGATCACACATACCCATATTAGGTTTCGCCGTGTTCAGAATCGCCTGATCTATCAATAAAAAAAAAAAAAAAAGATTGACCTGATCGCTAAACAGCGTAGCGAGAAAAAAACTCAAAGTGCCAGAATTACATTTTTTTGGTCTCCGTAACATGCATTAAAACACAATAACGGGCGATCAAAAGATCGTATCTGTACCAAAATGGTATTAATAAAAACGTCAGCTCGGCAAACAAAAAATAAGCCCTAACCCAACCTGAGATCACAAAAAATGGAGACCCTACAGGTATCGGAAAATGGCGCCAGTTTTTTTTTTTTTGTTTTTTTTTTTGGGGGGGGGGGGGGGCAATTTTTGGAATTCTTTTTTCACCACTTAGATAAAAGAGAACCTAGACATGTTTGGTGTCTATGAACTTGTAATGACCTGGAGAATCATAATGGCAGGTCAGTTTTACCATTTACTGAATATAGAAAAAAAGCAAATCAAAAAACAACTCTGGGATTGCACTTTTTTTTCCAATTTCACAGCACTTTGAATTTTTTTCCCGTTTTTTCAGGACACAATATCTAAAAATCAATGGTGTCGTTCAAAAGTACAACTCGTCCCACAAAAAAAAAAACAAGCCCTCACATGACCATAGTGAAAAATAAAAAAGTTATCGCTCTGGGAAGAAGGGGAGCAAAAAAACGAAAACGCAAAACCAAAAATGGCTCCGGTCATGGAGGGGTTAAAACTGATTTTAATTTTTTTCCCGTTTTAGTCAAAACTACAGCAAACGGCCTAGTAAGTGACACATCACTGGAATCAGGGTCTCTATCTCTACATTATGCTTGTCTCAGATTAGGTGGTAGAAACTAAAGGCCCCTTCACATTTAGCGATGCACCAGCAATCCTGACAACGATACGAACCGGTCAGGATCGCTGGTGCATCGCTAAATGGTCGCTAGTGAGCTGCCACACAGGCAGATCTCACAGCGATGCAGCAGCGATACAGCGGTCGTTACTTACCTTTCAGACGAGGCGATCCTGACATCCACGCGTCACTTATCGGCGCCAGCTGGAAGCCCAGCAGGAAGCAGCCGACTAGAAATGAAGCTGCGCGATCAACGACAGACAGCGGGGGAGCCGGTCGGAGGTAAGTATCACACATAGCGATATCGCTGGCAATATCGCTGCTGCGTCACCAAATCAGTGATGCTTTAGCGATATTGCTAGCGATTTCGCTATGTGTAAAACCCCCTTTAGGTCACAGATTCCCTTTTAAAAGGTGTCACCAAGGGGATAGATAGGGTATGTTTCACTGTCTAGTGATCCAATGGATAAAAAGTCTTCTTTATCCCAGCCATAAATGGCTGATAACGGAGTACTGTGCAGCAAATAATAATAAATATATACCATTCTCCACCATTGAAACTAATTGTGATTATTTAATTTTAGGATTCTCACCGCTTCGGCCAAAACATCAGACGAGCTATGCTGGAAATTATGGGATTATTCAACATCACTACAAACAACTGTAATAAAGGAAAGAAGTAAAACCTCCAAGGTCTCAGTTGAGAGCAGAAAATATATATTTAAAGAAAAACAAATGAATTGGCCCCTGTCCTAGTTTTAAAATGCATTTCCAACAACAGTCCTGACAGAACTAAGTTTGTAGTTGCTGCTTTTAGTGACTGCAGACACCTCCGGGCCCCATCGCCTTCTGCTGGTTTAATAGTTATTTTTATACATTTTTATGTTTCTCGGTCTGCGGAACATGTGTGCGTTTTATTTCAGTTGCTGCTGGAACGTCATTCATAAATGTTACAAGGGCTTGTCATGTCTCGGAGACGTACACCGCGCTGTGTAGCCTCCTCTTATTTTTTTTTTTTTTTCTGTTGGGTGGGGGGGGGGATTTTTCCTTTTGGTATCCTAATCATCTTCCCAACACAGGTATATTTTGCCAATCCCTAACCCTGAGGAGGAGGGTTGTTCTCTGCAGACTCACAACTTCATCTGTATACCTACCGCCAGTCCCGATGTAGAGGGGACTGTCCTAAGGGTGGGGTCATTGCTAATTTACATTTAAAATGGGCATTCCTGGTCCATTTTCAGCGGGTTTCTAGACACTGTAACTTCAGATTCCGGCATTGGTACATCTGCGTCCAAGTGCTTGATCTCGTATGCTAATTGTTGTACTGTAGGTCTCACAGTAACGAGTCAATAGACCATTTTGCTTTCTGATCTGTACGCAGAGGAAAATATTCTTGCTTACATTTACACAGTGAATGTAGTTTTGGAGGGGTTCTGATCCATGAAAATGTAGTCTTACTAGAAGATACTGTAACAAACGTAACCTAGTACTTGAAGAATATACAGGTTTATTTTCTGTTCTATGTGAAGCTGCATTTTTTTCCAGTGGGATCATATTAACACTTAGTTACTGGTATAAAACCGAGAATTACACTAATAAAGGTTTAATGTTAAGGTGGGCAAGTTGATGAAAAATAAAATGGCATCAATAGCATAGTTCTAGCTAAGCTTTCTTTCACCTGGGGCAAAGATTCAGTTCACTAGACCTGTATCTGTGTGGGCATTTTGAGCTCCCCTGGCATTTGGGGTGCATGCCCCACCACCTCCTCTTAATTTGAAGCCCGCGTTCTGCATCATCATGGGACATATCATTCTAGGCTTGTCCCAATAGTACGCTTAGCAACACCTAGAGTTTCCAGTACTGGGGATATGCCATGTACTGTGTCCGTGTTCAGCCATTTCTTAAAACATTAATTCTATTGAAGATTTAAACACTATCAAACCACCAAGCTCATGAGTTTTGGACTGAAACTTTGAAATATACTTTAAAGGGGCTGTCCAGTTTAGAAACCCAATTTTATACAACCCATTATGGTATACTTAGCTAATGGAGGATTCTTGTGTCATGTTAGGGTAGAAACTGAGAGGGAGGGGCATTACTATAAAGGGTGCAAGGGATGCAGTAGCCCCCAGGACCAAAAGGTAATTTTAACCAATGTAAGAAGACCAAAACTATTTTAGACCTTGTGATAATTGGGGACCCTGTTGGAGATTTTGCATTGTGGACCATAAGCTTCCAAGTTGAACCACTGTTGAGAGTAGTTACAAAGGGCATCCATGAGGGACCTGTCCTAAATTACACAGATGACCCATGAATGATTGGTCAATGTGTAATACTAAATTGCCTACTTGTGGCCCTGCAGGAAAATTAAATGGTTATATCCAGGTTTCTCCAAAATATTGTTTGATCAGCTTATAGTCATGGCACCTTTCTAGCAAGTAGTGAGCATCCAACGTAGAGCACCCCCTTTAATTCTCCACGATGCCTTTTTGGTTTACTCCTGGGTCTAGCACTCGGTGATGTGAGATTTCCCGAAAGGAAGTTCTCTCCACTTCCCAATTAATTTTCACAGACTTCTTTCATTTCAAAGTCATAATGGAAGAATAGGCAATAAGGTTTTTGAGATCAACACTTTGCCAAAGCCAATGATTTTCCGAAAATTTTTATCTCAGTCAGTTCATTGGGAGACACCGGAACCATGGTTTAGTCTACAGCCACTTGGAGGCAGCAGACTAACCCATGTTTCCTGGAGGAAATTTGGAGCTCTAGGTCATGATGGTTTAATGTTTAATGCACACTGTTTTAATGTTCTTGTAATGGCATTGACAAATTTAAAGGTGGACATTTTTAAGAGCTGGCTGAAACCCAATGGAAAGATAAAATAAAATTGCATTTTAATAAATGGCTGAATACTGACGTTCTACTTCTTCATAGTCATTCCCCAAGAAAATATGCATGGGGCTCTAGAACAGTGTTTCTCAGCTCCAGGCCTCAAGACTCACCAACAGGTCAAGATTTCAGGATTTCCTTAGTATTGCACAGGTGATAATTTCATCACCTGCTCAAGCATTAACAGCATCACCTGTGCAATACTAAGGAAATCCTGAAAACAGGACTTGGTGGGTCTTGAGGACTGGAGTAAGATCCAAGAGTAAAGCGTCTTCTGCCTTGGTATTAAGAACAGTTGGGCCAGTTTTTGTTTTTCTATAAAATGTTTCATTTTGCTAGAGATGAATCTTATCCATGTATCTTGAAGATTTCGTTTCTGCCTGTGGGCATTTGATTCCCTTTCCTATCTCCGATTGGACAATAGAGAGAGAGAACGTTCCAGTGCCTTATGTGTACAAGCTGTGTTGGGCGTAAGAGATGAATTCATGACATGTATAAGAATTTCCTAGTTCTAGAACATATAGTATATTCCATGTTTACTGCCAGTGGGATTTCTAGACTGACGGGTTAAGTAGAAGTAGTGACTCCATGTGCCTCGTTCTCCACCGATGGTCACGTTACGGTGTCTTGATTGAGACCGGTGTTCATACATTGTACACAGACGCCATCTCATAAGAATGCTGACATTTATAGGAAAAGTACCACTTCTGTTAGAGATTGAATGTACGGTATTTATAATACATGTTGGTTCGGCTATATTTTACCAATGGTGACAGATTTTGCGCATTGATTAGTCAGACAGCGGTGGACACACTAAAGACTTGTGCAAGAAAAAGGAATCCTGATTTTTCCATTTTTCTTTTGCCCCTGTTTTGACAGATATTTGCTTTGGTGTTTTCTAGTTTTTTTTTTATTTATTTTGTTTTTTTCCCTTTTTTTTTTTTTTTTTCCTCCCCTTTTTTCATTTGAAAAAGTTGAATGTTTGTTTATGATAAAAATGAGCATTTTCCACTTTTGAAGGAGCACTTCCTGTTAAATACATGAATGTACATTCTGAACAATGCCTTCACAGTAAATCTCAGCCTTTCAACGCATTTTCAAGGATTAAGATAGCTTTTTTTACAGAAATATCGTCACTTGTGTCCGTAGGCTTGTACTCTAGACATAACCCGTGTGATGTTGTTCCTAGAAAAAAAAAGTTTCCCCCCTGATATTGAGGACGCTATTTAATTTTATTGAACATTTAAGGATTTTTATTTTTTTTTTTTTTTTTTTTTTTACACAATAGAAATTTTTATAAATTTCTCATTTTGAAATATCCGATTAAATAAAAGGACCGGGGATTGGGAATTGCCTCTTGTGACATCTGAAAAACTGATGTGGGATGAGTGGATTAATAGTTTGAGACAGATTGGTTGTATAGGATACGAGAACCTAGAAGAAAAGTACAAAATTGTCCAAAAGCAATATCTAATAACTCGGCCAAGTGCATGTGTGTTCCTAGGCTAGCCTCTTCCTTCAAAATTTAATTTTTGCCAAAATCCTTTGAATGATGACCAAACCCTCAGGTTACTGCCTTCAAGCTATCCCCAAAAAGATGTCGGGAGAAAGAAACAACAGGCATTTTGAGTTTCACATCTACACTCTGGAGTCGGGAGATAAAGATGTGGGATAAACGAGTGTTTGGCCAACGATTATTGAAGGTTTATTGGCACTTTAAAGAGTAACCATTTTTTTCCCATACATCATTTATACATGTGAAAATAAGAAACTTTGTAATATATCTTATCAGATAAATCTGCTTATTTCTCTTCCTGGCCTAATCATTCTCAAAATTCTCAATTCATCTGTCTTCAGGCAATATAGATGTTCCCATTACTGAGAGAGGCTATAACAGTTGGTGCTCATAAAGTTCTATGGAGAACCGTAACTGATGTTTCAGGAGTGTCTGTCTCTAACTCCTCCCTCCAAGGAGTTTTATAAGCACCAACTGTCATCTTGTATCTAAGTAATGGGAAAATCTGTCCACTGAAGACAGATTTTACCTTTTTAAGTTGAGATTGCATGGTGAGTCCAGGAGGAGAAAGAAGCCGATTTCTCTTATAAGATATATTACAAAGTTTATAATTTTCACGTCTACAATTGAGTTATGAAATGTAAATGACATTCTTTTAAGTCTATCTACGCCATGCTTTATCCTTGACCTCAATACATGAATCTCTTAAGTGAATTTCCAAGTAGACTTGCAGATTTGATACAGTACACTGTGTTCCAAATTATTATGCAAGAAATATTTCCTCATTTTCTCTAAATTACCTATATGAATTGCAGTCATTGTTATTTTCCAGTCATCTAATATTCTAGTATAATTGCAATGTTTTTGAACAAACTGCCTATGAAAACAGTATATTTTTAAAAATAAGAAACACTCAAAATGCATGTTCCAAATTATTATGCACAGCAGAGTTTAACCTTTTTTATTCTGAACAAAAAAATGGTCAATTGTGAAATTGTAAGCATTATCAGCTTATTACAAAATGAAATCAAACCGTTTTCAAGTCAAAACTTTCTTCTAGGTTATGTTACATTTGCACATAGGACCCCTTGTTCGAAGGAAGCTTCTGAACCCTCTCGTCCATTGAATTTGTCAGTTTTTGGATGGTTTGTGCTTCAATTGTTTTGCATGTGGACAGAATACCCTCCCCGAGCTGTTGCTTAGATGTGAACTGCCTCCCGCCATCATAGACACTCCTTTTGATGATGCTCCAGAGGTTCTCAATGGGGTTGAGGTCAGGGGAAGATGGTGGCCACACCATAAGTTCTTTTATGCCCATAGCAGCCAGAGATGCAGATGTGTTATTTGCAGCATGAGACGGTGCATTATCATGCATGAAAATGATCTTGCTGTGGAAAGCACGGTTCTTCCTCTTGAACCATGGTAGGAAGTGCTGTTTTAGAAACTCCACATAGATTATGGAGTTCATCTTTACCCCTTCAGGGATTCTAAATGGGCCGACAATCTCTCTCCCCATGATTCCAGCCCAAAACATTACTCCACCTCCTCCTTGTTGGCGCCTTAGCCGTGTTTTCATGGGGTGTCCATCAACCAGCCATCCTCCACTCCATCCATCTGGACCATTGAGCGTTGCACGGCACTCATTGGTGAACAAAATAGTTTGGAAGTCAGTCTTCATGTATCGTTTGGCCCACTGGAGCCGTTTCTGCTTGTGTGCAGTGGATAGAGGTGGTCGACAGGATGGCTTACGCACAGCTGCAAACCTCTGAAGGACCCTGCATCTTGTTGTTCGGGGGACGTTGGAGGCACCAGCAGCTTCAAAAACTTGTCTGCTGCTATGACAAGGCATTTTTGCAGCTGCTCTTTTAACCTGACGCAATTGCCTGTTGGAAAGAGTCCTCAATTTTTCCTTATCAGCACGCACACGTGTGTGCTGGGAATCGGCTACATACTTCTTGATTGTGCGATGATCACGATGAAGTGTCTTGGCGATGTTGATTGTAGTCATGCCTTGACCTAAATACTCCACAATTTGTTGCTTCTCAGCAGCCGACACATCCTTTTTCTTTCCCATTTTGGCAAAAAATGTAGGCTGCTTAATAATGTGGAACAGCCTTCTTAAGTAGTCTTGCCTTTATTTGGACACACCTGCCAAACTAATTTGCACAGGTATCTGCAATTGCTTTCAGTGATATAAAGAGCCCAGACACACATCACCATCAGTGAGTTTAAATGACAAACAAAAAAATTCTAACCTTATCACTCCTAAACTCTTTCTGCATAATAATTTGGAACACAGTTTATTTATATGAAAGAGTAACAAACTATTTAGGGGAATTTGCACCTTTACACCTACAGGCAGTCTGTATTGAAGTTTTTAAGTTACCCACCCACTAACCCCACTAGGTAGGTGACCTAAAAACAAGATGGAAACTTAATGTTGAATTTCGTGACACTAGAATAGCAGAGAACATAAACTTTAATATTGTTCTGCATCTTGTAAAACCAGGCAACAAAAGCTAAAGATCTGGAATGCCGAAAATCTCAGCCAAGATGAAAAGAGCGGGATTGAGGAGAAGTCTGAGAGTTTCCTGGATAGGATGTCCCTAGCTGACATCTATTAGCACAGCACGAAATTAGATTCTTTACAATGACTTGCTATTCCTCCAGCCAAAAGTGTGTTTCCATTTGTCACTTTCCAAGCAGTGGTTGGATAGGCAAATATCTTCTGACAAATTCCCTTTAATAAAAAAAAAAATGTTTTTGAGAAAGTCTTTCCCCAGAAATAGTGCCACTATTGGCTGTGCCTGGTATTGCAGCTCATACAGATTCTCATGACTGTTGCAGACCTGTAATACCAGGCACAGCCCATCAACAAGGGTGGCACTGATTTTTTTTTTTTTTTTTCTCTTTTCATTTTAGTTATTCAAGTGAGGAAGTGGGAAATAGACTAAAGAGCGATTTTAACTTTCTGTACATAATTACTAGTCGATAATTGTAATAAATTCTGGTGTCTCACACGAGTATAGCTGCTACCTTGAAGAGGCTGTATTAAATGTGCACTATTTATGTAAACTGTTGACCAACTGGTGTTAAATTAGAATAGAATATTATTTAGGCCATTCCTTAATATTGTGAGATGTGAATTCTGAGGAAATTTGGGATTAAAACTTTAATCAGCAGAAAATGGAAATCTGTTCGGAAGACTTTAAATATGTAAAAAAAAAAAAAAACAAGAAAATTTTGGTTATTTTCTGAAGGAAACTTTTATTAGTTTTTAATTTGAAGTCATTGAATAATAAAGATTGAGTCTCTTTTTTTTGTGGCGTTAAAGCACCACTTGCATGGAACACATTGTATAAACGTTGGGTGTAAAATCTTAGAATGGCAAAGTTGTTGGATTTAGACTGTCATTAATAAAAATATTAATTTAAAATACTCCTTTTTTTTTTTTTTTTTTCTTTGCAAGTTCTTTAGTTATGGTTTTATATATTGCTCCAAAAACAAGTGAAAACTTGCACATTACAGAATAATCACAAGCCAATTAAACTTCAGGACATCATTCTGTCCAGGTCAGATGGAGGTCAATTAAGTTCACTGGATTTGCTGCAGATGAAATTGACGACAAAACTAGAGCCGAGGCAACGGCCAGAGAACACGCACAAATGCAATGGCGGCAGCCGGTGGCCACAAACCATAACCCCTCTCCCCATCCTTCCTAACTGACTCTTCACAGGTTTTTTTTTTAATGTCCTTGTCCCCTACGGGTAGCATGAGCCGGTACCTGCAGCACATTTAAGTTTCTCAGGTAGTCCAGCTCCTCCAGGATGGCACATCCATACATGGCATCATAAAAACGTTTGCTGTGGCAACCAGCACAATCTCAAGTGAATGACACTGATAACACTTGGGTCATTGTAGAAGAAAAGAGCTGGACAGAGCTGTAAAAGTGCATCAAAACAGCCAAAGGAACAGGTGGAGAACTACCAGATCCCTTTTCAAATGATCTTCTGTGGGCTACCGCTGTTGATGTCTCTTACCAAATTGTCAAAATTGGGCTCTGTAAGGTGGCATGAGACCCAGAGGTCCTATGGTGAGTGCGTTTTTTTTTTTTTTTTTTACTATCTTTGAGGTTGATATGGAATCTAGGACTCGATTGGTTGCTGGTCTTGGTTCCCATTTACTGTTAATATTATTTTCTTAAAGGGAATATCTCTAGGTCCATGTAGTCTGATAGCAGCGTGATGTAGAGACAGAGTACCTGATTCCGGCAATGTCACTTACTGGGCTGTTTGCTGTACTTTTGATAATTTCCGGTTGATAAAATGGTGATTCTATCACTAGAGGACTAGTAAACCTGCTGCCAGGTAGTCCTTCATATTCATGAGCTCTGTATGTATAACTTCACCCCCACTACTGATTGGCAGCTTCTTGTGTACACTGTACATAGGCAGAAAGCTGCCAATCAGTGGTGTGAATGGAAACATTCATTTCTCTCTCACTCATGACAGCACCACGGAGAGAGGGGATCCGCGCATCCTGGACAGGAACCTACAGATAAAAAGGCGGTACCTCCCCTCCGCCTTCAGTTGGGTTCCTGTCCTTGACGGGTGACCTACAGAACCAACAGCAGCTTACCAAAGAGGAGATCCAGGGCCGTCCCATCTGAGGATTGACAGCGGGGAGGCCCCTGTCACGGCAGGGTCAGTTCCTGAGCCGCCACCGCTGCAGCCGACGGGCTCGACAGGGTAGGCGGGGGGAGAGGACCGAGCCGCTGCTCCGGCAAGGAGGCTGGGGCTGGTGGGGACCCAGGGCACGCGTGGGCAGCGCTATGGTACAGAGGTGTACCAATATGACGCTGCCCCGGAAATGAACAAACGACTTCCGGGTCCCCGCAGTCGGCGCATGCTTATGGCGCACTCCCTGGACAAAGAGCGGTGCAGCCTGGGAAAGGAGGTGACGTCACACACCGGGAGATTCGAAAATAAAAGCGCTGAAAGTGCTCCTGGCTGGAAGCGTCCTGGAAGTGGGGAACAGCAGGAGCAGCAGCCCAAGCAGGAGCCAGGCAGCAGCGACACCACCATCTCCGGCAAAAAAGAGCGAACAGGCGTGGTGACCGTTCTAGTAGCCACTCCACGCAGCGCAGCTGATCGGCTGCAAGGAGCAGTCACCATCCTTGGATCAGCCCGTACGGGACCTGAATCCACCTCCCGAACTGGTACCTGCAACCGCGCATACCTGGTGAGTGACCTTCGAGATTGTTAACCATAGTAACAGACTTCTTTTCCCTTATCAGGGAAATAAGAAGGGGGAAAACAAAGAACGAGGTATGCCCCACTGGTAGCAGAGCCCTACCAATCTCATGAGATAAGAAGCCCCGTGAATCCCGCGGACCTAAGAGCTGTAATCAGTTCAGAGTACCCCCCCTTTTTTCATCCCTGATATGGGGGAGAAAAAGTTAAAGGGAGGGACGCCATAGCGGGTTCCCAGTCACATGTCTCGTCGTCAGAGGAGATTACCTCACATACCTTGGACACCGGCTCATCATCCTGAAACGAGCAAACGTGAGGCCGTCATTGTTTTCCCCTAGAGGAGGAAGACATGCTGGTAAAGGCAGTAAGATCTACCATGGGGGTGGCAGACCCTCTCCCTGATAGGCCAGTCCAGGACATAATGTTGGGGGACTGGGACAAAAGAAACGCAGGGTGTTCCTGCTAAACGAGAATGTACGGGGAAAAAAAAAAGGGGAAAAGCCGGATAGGCGGTCCCTTCCCTTAAGAGGAAATATCCCTTTGACGAAGGGGCGTCCACATCTTTGGACAAGGCCTCGAAAGCCGAAGTAGCTGTCGCCAAGGCCTCAAAAAAAAAAAAAAAGTTTGCACTCCCCTTTGAGGACAGGGGTACTCTGAATCACCCCTTAGATAAAAAGGCTGATACCTTCCTCAAGGGTGCTTGGGAAGCAATAGGTCCGCTATAGCGGCAACATGTACCTCCAGAGCCTTATGGTATGGGTGGATCAACTAGATAAATAGTTGAGGGAAGGTACACCCAGGGGAAAAGATTCGGGAATATATTCCAAGAATAAGGGGAGCAGGTGGCCTTCTCTGCGGACTTATCAGCCGACTCAGTAAGATTATCATCCAAAGCGGCAGCCCTGTCAAAATGCAGCCCGGAGAAAGTTGTGGCTCAAATATTGGCCAGGGGATTTACAAGCTTAAATTAAGCTATACTCGATCCCCTGCGAAATGAAGCTCCTATTCGGGGAGACGTTGGATCACATCCTCCAAAGGCAGGGGATAAAATGAAGGGATGCCCAAACCTGGGGCCTATAGCTTTTAAAAAGGTTCTTTCAGAGGAGGTCACCGAGGGGAGGTCCTCTTCGGTAACTTATCCCGAGACAAGAAACCTTCTAACAGTTTGTGGAAGGAAATCTCGGACAGCCCTTGGTTATTAATTCTGATCGCCTCTGGTCTAAGGATAGACTTTTTCTCTCTCTCCCACCTCAAAAAATACGTAGTAACTCCACTAAGATCCTCTATACGAGAACAAAAGCTCTCGAAAATGAGGTCCTAAGCTTAGTAAAGAAAGGAGTCCTCCATGAGGTTTCCCTGCAGGAGAGGGGCAGGGGCTTCTATTCCCCTCTTTTTCTGGTGACCAAACCGGACGGCACCTTCCGGATAATTATAAATTTGAAAAGACTAAACGTTTGTCAAAAAAACAAAAATTCAAAATGGAGTCAAATTAACTACCAAAATCTTGTTCCCACACTGCTTCAGGACAGTATTAGATCTCAGCGAAGCGTGCTATCACGTCTCCATCCACGAAGACTCCAGAAAATACCTCATAAACCATAACAAAAAAAAGGTGAACACAAGGCCAAAATAACGTATAAAAATACAAATTTTATTTCGAGCAATTAGTAAAATCCAATCGACAGGCATATATGGGGGAAGGTATCGGAAAACGCACACATAATGGTGGTACATAAGCACATGCAAAGGGACGTACACATCCAGATTAATATATACTAGTAATTTATAAAATGATCTCACAATTGTGATTTAACCCAAAGGGGAAAACCACCCATAGTATATAATAACCAGAGGGAAAATCATGGACGCACACACAGCTGGGGTATATACCACAATCATTCCCCTTAGCTATATCCATAAGAGTCCCACCCTGCTTACTGCTCATGGCCTCCCATGTTACTAATCACTACCGCAAAATTGCCAAATCAAATACAAGGAGTTAAATTACCAACTATTAGCGGCAGCAGCAGGAACCGTGTTGTAACCCGGATGAGTACGTCAGCCCCGACGTGCGTTTAGGTACTCCTTCAGGGGGCATAACTACATTGATGACTGCCTGTCTCTTTATACCGCCTGGTCATAGCGCGTTTGACCGCGCGAACGGAAATAGCGGTCCCGGACCGGAAGTGACGCGCGCCGTTGTCAAGACACCAACGACGCCAGCCAGCGTCGGCGTCATACCGGAGGAGGAGCCACAAGGAACCACCAACGCATAGAGACGCCGAAAGCAGGCGGGCGCAGGAGGGTCGTGTCAAGCAGGCGCGTACAGGTCGGGAGAGCTAATCACATAGGGAATGAATAAATACATATAATTAAAAATACACCATAGTGACTTAAATGTGAAACTGGATGAAAGCATCATATATGGGAAATAAATACAAAAAATATACAAAAAAATATATACAACTATATACCCACATATATATATAAGAAAAAGAAGGATTGGGAGAAAAACAATCATATATACTAATAGAACAAAAATATTCAATAGCAAAGTAGACATGTATATGTATATCAATCGCTTCTTCATCACCGCTTCCAACACTGGTCATAGGACGTAGTTCCTCATATGTTGTCGGAAAAAACGCTGATCCGATACATATCCAGCACACACAGGCCATCATCATGATGATAATTTACTAAAACATAAAATAAAAAATTAAAATGTGGACAACACAGAACGTGAGCGTTCTCCCTGAAACAGAACAGTGTGATCAAAGGAATGGGGCATAACTAATATGTTCATTCAATCCAGATGGATGGACAGTACCAAGTGTCCAAATCCACCTGGATTCCAACTGGGCCAACCTTTTAGACGTGTCTCCACCACGAATACCAACATTCAACATGTCAATGCCTCTAACCCTGAGAAGACTACCATTGCAGCCATGGAACCTCCTAAAATGACGGAGGATGGTTTTTAGCGATGAGGGGTCCTCAGTGGACACCGCTGCCTCAATCCCCAATACGTGCTCACGTACACGTTTTTTAAGCTGTCTGGTGGTCATGCACACGTATATCAAATTACATGGGCATACCGCATAGTAGATCACGTTTCGACTCTCACATGTAGGCTGACCCGGTATTATCTGGGTTCCTCCCTGAGAGGGCTGCCATTGCAGCTAGGAGATCCAGGAACCTACGTGATACATTAGTTAGTAGTCACTATACGGGTATGATACCTGATACGTTTTTGGATCGGATGGCTAGGCGGTGTGGGAGATCCTCTTGTGGACACTGCGTGGCCTGCCCCAATATGGACCCCATTGAGGTATTCACGAGCCAAGATGGTTCTCGTGAATATAAAATTAAAAAATATATTACATGTGAGAGTCGAAACGTGATCTACTATGCGGTATGCGCATGTAATTTGATATACGTGGGCATGACCACCAGACAGCTTAAAAAACGTGTACGTGAGCACGTATTGGGGATTGAGGCAGCGGTGTCCACTGAGGACCCCCTCATCGCTAAAAACCATTCCCCGTCATTTTAGGAGGTTCCATGGCTGCAATGGTAGTCTTCTCAGGGTTAGAGGCATTGACATGTTGAATGTTGGTATTCGTGGTGAAGACACGTCTAAAAGGTTGGCCCAGTTGGAATCCAGGTGGATTTCGACACTTGGTACTGTCCATCCATCTGGATTGAATGAACATATTAGTTATGCCCCATTCCTTTGATCACACTGTTCTGTTTCAGTGAGAACGCTCACGTTCTGTGTTGTCCATATTTTAATTTTTTATTTTATGTTTTAGTAAATTATCATCATGATGATGGCCTGTGTGTGCTGGATGTGTATCGGATCAGCGTTTTTTCCGACAACATATGAGGAACTACGTCCTATGACCAGTGTTGGAAGCGGTGATGAAGAAGCGATTGATATACATATACATGTCTACTTTGCTATTGAATATTTTTGTTCTATTAGTATATATGTATGTATGATTGTTTTCCTCCCAATCCCTCTTCTTTTTCTTATATATATGTGGGTATATTGTTGTATATATTTTTTGTATTTATTTCCCATATATGATGCTTTCATCCAGTTTCACATTTATGTCACTATGGTGTATTTTTAATTATATGTATTTATTCATTCCCTATGTGATTAGCTCTCCCGACCTGTATGCGCCTGTTTGTCACGACTCTCCTGCGCCCGCCTGCTTTCGGCATCTCTATGCGTTGGTGGTTCCTTGTGGCTCTTCCTCCGGCATGACGCCGACGCTGGCTGGCGTCGTTGGTGTCTTGACAATGGCGCGCGTCACTTCCGGTCCGGGACCGCTATTTCCGGTCGCGCGGTCAAACGCGCTATGACCAGGCGGTATAAAGAGACAGGCAGTCATCAATGTAGTTATGCCCCCTGAAGAAGGAGGACCGAAACGCGTGTCGGGGCTGACGTGCTCCTCCGGGTTACAACACGGTTCCTGCTGCTGCCGCTAATAGTTGCTAATTTAACTCCTTGTTTTTGATTTGGCAATTTTGCGGTAGTGATTAGTAACATGGGAGGCCATGAGCAGTAAGCAGGGTGGGACTCTTATGGATATTGCTAAGGGGAATGATTGTGGTATATACCCCAGCTGTGTGAGCATCCATGATTTTCCCTCTGGTTATTATATACTATGGGTGGTTTTCCCCTTTGGGTTAAATCACAATTGTGAGATCATTTTATACATTACTAGTATATATTAATCTGGATGTGTACGTCCCTTTGCATGTGCTTATGTACCACCATTATGTGTGCGTTTTCCGATACCTTCCCCCATATATACCTGTCGATTGGATTTTACTAATTGCTCTAAATAAAATTTGTATTTTTATACGTTATTTTGGCCTTTTGTTCACCTTTTTTTTGTTATGGTTTATGTGTTGCTGGTGATAGCTAAATCCACAAATAATTATATGGTAGATGTACAATTGAAATAGCATGTATGTGTGTTTGACCTGCTGGTGTTACAGAAAATACCTCAGACTGGCGGTCGCTATAGAGGGCGAGATAAAAAGGGTCCAATACGGGACCTTGCTGTTCAGAATATCTATAGCCCCACGAGTATTCACAAAACTAGTAGCAGAAATGATGGCCCACCTAAGGGAGCAGGACAAATTAATAATCCCATATTGGACGACTTTTAATAGCGGCTCACCCCTAAAGTGCAAGGAACAGAGGGACAGAGTGATGAACACTCTACAGAACCTCGGCTAGCTTCTGAACCTGAGAGAATTGAGGTTGGAGCCAGCACATTCGGGAGTTCCTAGGACTAACACTGGACTCAAACACCCAAGAGCAATACCTCCCGGACCACAAAAAAGAGAGCATCGCTCAAATGGTAGCAAGAGCGATTCAGAACCCTTCCATGACACTAAGAATAGCAATGTCATTACTAGGGTCTCTCTCTGCCTGCTTACGGGTGGTCCAATGGGCAAAGTTACATACGAGACATCCCCAATGGGATGTATTAGCCAGCCAGTTAGCATTACAGGGTCACTTAGGGGGCCGCATTGCCCTAGATTCTAAAACTGTTCATTTCCTAGCCTGGCGTGGAAACAAAGACAACCTATCCAAAGGGATTCCTTGGGTAAAAAAAAAAAAATCACACATATAATTACCCCGGATGCCAGTCCCACAGGATGGGAAGCATACATGAACAGCAGGGTGGCCCAGAGGGAAAGGGGATGCCAGGAATTAGAGGCCTCCTCGAACCAAAAGGAACTTGGGCAGTAGGCAACGCCTTAACACACTTCCTACCCGTGCTGTGAGGTCATCATGTCCGCATATTTTCAGACAATCAGGTGATGGTGGCTTATATAAATCATCAGGGAGGAACCAGGTCCCGAGTCCTAATGAACACGCCTTCCAAAATCCTAACCCTATCCGAGTATCTCTCTCGGCACTGCACACACGGGGAACAGAGAACTGGAGAGCAGACCTTCTGAGTCGCCCCATATTACGCCAGGGAGAATGGGTCCTAAAACAGTCCTTTTTTCTGCAGATTGTAGAAATGTGGGGAACCCCAGACATAGACCTGTATGCCAACTACAAAAACAAAAAAGTGAAACCTTTTTTCGTTCCCTAGACCCCAGGGGGAATCCTCGGGCCCCGGACGCTCTTATGCTCCCGTGGACACAGAGCCTAATGTATGCCTTTCCCCCGATCATTCTCATTTCGGCAGTCATAAGGAAAGTCAGAGAAGACAGAGCGAGACTGATACTAATGGCTCCCGTCTGGCCAAAAAGAACTTGGTTGTCCTGGCCGAGAATGCTCTCAATAACCGACCCTTGGGTCCTACCAGATCTCCCAGACCTACTGTCTCAGAAACCAGTGTTACACTCTCGAGCAGTGAACCTCCATTTAACACATGGAATTTGAAAGGGCACTGCTGAGGGAAAGGGGGTTCTCTGAATGCCTAGTTTCTACACTTCAAAAGAGTAGGAGACCGGTCACGACAAGAGCCTATGGGACAACTTGAAGGAAGTTTCTGTCCAGATTGACAAAATTCTTGAATTTCTGCATAGGGGCTTAGAGCAGGGACTGGTGGCTAACACACTGAAAGTAAAGATAGCGGCCTTAGGTGCCTTTTATAACCAGGATGTGGCAGGCAATTCCCTTGGTAGCACGGTTTATGGGGGCCGCAACCAGGTCTAGGCCAGTAGTTAGCCTGAAATTACCATCATGGGACCCGAATCTCGTACTAACAGGTCCCCCATTTGAACCTATCCAGTCATCTCCCCTTAACATCATTAAAACTGTGCTTCTAGCGGCGCTAGCATCGTCTCACAGGGTGAGCGATATTCAGGCTCTATCAACAGTGCCACTGTTGACCAAAATTCTAGAAGATAGTCATCTTGAAGCCTGACTCGGCATATCTACCTATAGTGGCATCACATTTTTAATAGGTCCCAAGAGGTATTCCTTCCTTCTACCCAAATCCCAGGAATAGGGAGAAGAAAGATTTCACACCCTAGATGTGAAGAGGTGCCTAGTTCAGTATTTAGAGGCCATCAAAGGATGTAGGAAGGAAAGCTCTCTCTCTCTCTTTCTTTCTTTTTGTGTGTTTCCAGGGACCTCGGAGGGGACTCAAAGCATCTAACAGTACCCTGGCAAGATGGATAAGGGATACGATTGGCATATACATCCAGTGGGAATACCATTCCGGAGGAGTTGAGAGCTCATCCCACAGGAGCAGTAGTGACCTCGGGAACTGAAAGATCTGAGGTATCGATAGAACAGATCTGTAAGGTGGCACCCGGCCAACACCTTCTACCTCTTTTCAGACACTATCATTTAGAGCTAGTCTCTATGTCTGACCTGACCTTCGGAAGAAGGGTCCTTCAGGCGGTGGTCCCTCCCTAAGCTACCAATCTCTGTAATTCTCCCCGTGGTGCTGTCATGGGTGAGAGAGAATAGCTTAGTTACTCACAGATAACGGAGTTTCTCGGAACCCATGACAGCACCCGCTCATTCCCCCCCTTCACGAGTGTGGTGAGCACGGTTTACTGTCTGTGGAGTGTTTCCGTTTAGGCACGGTGCTTCTTGATAATAAGCAATATTATAATGTTGTATATATATTTCTGTTTAACTAATCTGGAGACCCTCTGATGCTCTGTAACCAACTGAAGGCGGAGGGGAGGTACCGCCCTTTTTATCTGTAGGTTCCTGTCCAGGATGGGCGGATCCCCTCTCTCCGTGGTGCTGTCATGGGTTCCGAGAAACACCGTTATCGGTGAGTAACCTATTTTCTTACATTCAGATACTGAAAACTATCCAGATTACAGGATTGATACAGTTTATACTAGTGATCGCAGGTCTGTCAGGCAAGAAACAGGCCTTGAATTTTTGTAATCATCACTTGACCAATCATATAGCATGTAATAAACCAAAAAAGGGAGCGAAAACGAGTCAATTACAAAAATCTGAGCAAAGAATAGCAAAAAGATGCTCACCTTGTATAGTACTGTAAGGTGAGCACAATGCCAAAATACTGTAGGTAGAACAAGTAATGGGATGGAAATTCTGCCACAAACCTCACTCAACAGCTGCGGATGCCAGACCAGCTGTTAGTATAGCCATCAGAAGCAGAATGATGTGGAAGTAGTGACCTACAATCTCTAGGACAGGTTGATGCAAGAACATCCAACGACAGGGTCAGATTGGAACTCTGGACGATTCTCCTGTGGACCCCTGAGAAGGATGTAGAGGGGGCCTGCTGGTTTCAACAGTTGAAACGTATTGCGGTGCAGAAAGTCTGCACCGCAATAGTTAAATGGCCACCGACCTATCAGAGGCCAGCGTCTGATGACTGCGCGCCTGTCGTAGGCAGCGCATTAAAGTTACCTTGACAGGCGCGCTGACGTCAAGTAGTCGGCCTCTGTTATGACATCGCCCTTTTTAACATGACCTCACTGGATCTGAAGGGAGAGGGCAGGTAATTTCTTTTTCCTACTCTTCTGTGGATGCAGCATGATGTGAGGCAAGGACCAGGAACATGGGGCCATGGACATGACGGCCAAGGACCTGGGATGTGGAGGCCAGGGTCATGAGGGCCATAACCTGGGACATGGGGTGCCAGGGACATGAGGGCAAGCGCATGGGGCTGGGGCATGGAAGCAAGAGCGTGGGACATGGGGGCCACAGACCAGGGACATGGAACCAGGTGCTTGGGGCAGGACATGGGATGCACTGACGTCAGCAGCTGACCTCTGATAGGTCGACGGCTGTTTTATCACGGCAAGGGACATGAGGGCCACAACCAGGAGCATGGGGGCTAGAGACATGAGGACCATGGACCTGGGACATGGGTGCTAGAGACATGAGGGCTACAAACATGGTAAATGAGGTCCACAGAGCAGGGGCATGGGGCAGGACATGGGACCAGAGGAATAGGATATAGGGGCCAGTACCAGGGACATTTGGACTAGGTACATGAAGACCAGGGACATGGAGCCAGAGGAATGGGGCTGGGACATTGAACAAGGGACATGGAACCAGGGGCATGAGGCTAGGGACATGGGAGCCACAAACCTGGGACATGAGACCAGGGGAATGGGACAAAGGGGTCTGCATCAGGGACATTTGGACTAGGGACATGGGACCAGGGACATAGGAGCCAGCACCAGGGGCATGGGACCAGGGACATAGGGGCCAGCACCAGTGACATAAGGGCCCAAGATGGGGGACATTAATAAAGGGGTCAGGTTTAGGGACTTAATTACTGCATAGAGATCAAAATGAAGAACCTACATTATTAGTTTATAATGACAAGTGGATGGACATAATTACTGCTGTAATATAATTTACTTTTTAGTATATTGTTTTCCATGGGGGGAAACAAAAATGAGGACTGGTTACTGAGCATGGCGGTACTATGTCTCCTTTTATCTTTATGTAGTGTAAAAGTTGGAGAATGTGCTCTAGAAGTGATGAGCTACTGATTGCTGTGTGTTATTTTCTGCAGAGAGGAGTCCTGGCTTTAAGAAGTGATGGTGATTTGTGCCAGATGAAGAAGAAAAGTGAAAATGAAGGACTTCAAATAAAGACGTTACAGGTGATCACTGTATTACCTGTACACTATATACAGAGCTCCTGTGTATAATGTGACTGGCGATCACTGTATTACCTGCACACTATACACTATGTACAGAGCTCTTGTGTATAATGTAACTGGTATTACCTGTACACTGGCACTATATACAGAGCTCCTCTGTATAATGTCACTGGTGATCACTTTATTACCTGTACACTGACACTATATACAGAGCTGTTATGAATAGGTCACCGAGGATGATGGCAGGAATAGGCTAGGCCACCAGGAAACCAGAGAGGTTGGTAACTTAGCAGATTGCAGACCCCTAATCCTAACAACACAACTAGCAGTAGCCGTGGGGCGTACCTACAATGCCCTAGACGCCTCGGCACAGCCGGAGAACTAACTAAGCTTAAAGCAAGAAAGGTGAAATCTAAACTGCCCCGGAGTAGAACCCCAAAGGAATAGATAGCCCCCAAACATATTGTTGGTGAAACAAGATGAGGTACAAACACAGGCAGAAAATAGACTGAGCAAATGATGGGGCCCAAACTGTCTAGATTGGATAGGAAAGGAAAGACACTGTCTGCAATCACGCAAAAACCCTAAAAAATCCAACACGTCTGATGTAAAAAAACACAGGTCTCACGACCTCTCCCCCACTATATCAGCATTCTGGTGGGAACTGGCAGCAAAGCAAAAGAGACTAATATAACTGGGGACTGAACAAACTGACGCAAGCTGTAACATATGGAGTGGGGTCCAGCACTGACCCAGCAGGGAGCACGCTAAAACCTCACAGCGAAGCAGAAAGCTGCAAAACTAGATCAGATGCAAAGGATTAGCAAATGAACAACTTAACTGAAAAATGCAGGATCAGGCAGGAGACAGCAGACCTCAAAATGCACAGGAAGAAACTAATCACCAGCAGCAACTGAGGGAAGCCTGCTCACTTATATCCTCCCAGTCAGTAACCCCTGATTTCCAATCATCGTCGTCAGGTAGCAGACTTCTGTCAACCCGGCCAGCTCCACTACCCGCAGTAACCACCAGAGGGAGCCCCGACTCAAGTCAGATCAAGAGAATTCACAACACAGTGCTCCTGTGTATAATGTCCCTGGTGATCACTGTATTACCTGTACTCTGTCACTATATACAGAGCTCCTGTGTATGTCACCGGTGATCACTGTATTACCTGTACACTGACACTATATACAGAGCTCTTGTGTATAATGTCACTGGTGATCACTATTACCTGTACACTGACAATATACAGAGCTCCTGTGTATAATGTCACTGGTGATCGCTATATTATCTGTACACTGACGCTGTATACAGTGCTCCTGTGTATAATATCACTGGTGATCACTGTATTACCTGTACACCGTGTCATGATTTGTAGTCTTGCCCTGTCCTGTATTTTGTATAATATGTCATTTAACTTTCCTCTGGTTCATTTGCTGTAAATTAACCATGTCTCCTTCCCCCAATACTTTGCAATGTCTTGTGATGTACCTGGACCATAATCTAATTTAGGCTTGTGTCAACAGCTAGTGGAACTTTGGCTATTGTTTTCCTAAGCAGAAGATAACCTACAATACACATCCTGTAGACTAAGTGGAGCCCTTACATTTCTAGAATCTTCTGATGGACCAAACCATTGAATAGTAGGTGTGACCCCTACCCCCCTTCAGATGGACTGATCCCAGGAGCCCTGACAATACATTCTTGCTTTAAGATCAGATGTGAGTTGGATGCTAAAAGAGAAGGACGAGGCTGTCTGAGGAAGCTTCGGCCTCTGTGTGATCGTGGTGGATTTCTGGGACTCTTAAAGGACTATGGTTTTGTGATCTGGCACAAGGATTGTCGGGAGGTGCCCCCGAATCAGTTTCCTGTGGACTTATTTTGGGACTCTGCAAATTACCTTCGTGTTGTTCCTGTTTTTTGGTCAATAAATCTGTTGGATTATTCCCAGGCCTGTTGTCCCTCCTTGCTCTGAAGAATACACCCGTCACACACCGACACTATACAGAGCTCCTGTGTATGTCACTGGTGATCGCTATATTACCTGTACACTGACACTGTATACAGAGTGCCTGTGTATAAGGTCACTGGTGATCACTGTATTACCTGTACACTGACACTGTATACAGAGCGCCTGTATATAATGTCACTGGTGATCACTGTATTACCTGTATTCCATGGGGGGAAACAAAAATGAAGACTGGTTACTGAACAGGGCGGCACTATGTCTCCTTTTATCTTTATTTAGTGTAGTGTAAAAGTTGGGGAATGTGCTCTAGAAGTGATGAGCTACTGGTTGTTGTGTTAATTTGTGCAGAGACAAGTCCTGGCTGGAAGAAGTGATGGTGATTTGTGCCAGATGAAGAAGAAAAGTGAAAATGAAGGACCTCAAATAAAGACGTTACAGGTGGTCACTGTAAGACCCATACACTATATACAGAACTCCTGTGTATAATGTCATTGGTTATCACTGTATTACCTGTACACTTGCACTGTACACTATATGCAGAGCTCCCGTGTATAATGTTACTGTTGGTAATAAGTGTTGTTAGTATTTTGTTTTTTTATTAATCATCAGTATCGTAATATTCGGTCACTATGTGGTGTGCTCATGGTGTGGCGGTGTTTCTCCCTTGTATGTGGCATATCTGGTCACTATATGCTGGTTATATGTGGTCTGGTGGTAAAAGTGTGACAGTATTTCTCCCTTGTATGTGGTATTATTGGTCTTGGTATAGTGGATTGTGTTATGTATGGAGGTCATTTATTCTTTTAGATATTGGAAGAAAATTCTTTTTTCCATTAGAGATTTAATACTTGGAACAAGATGCACTTACAGGGTTCTCCAGTTAAAACAAGTAATCACCTCTCCACTGGATAAGTGATAACTTATTGATTGATGGGAGTCTGAATGCTGGGACCCGCACTGATCAGCAAAATGTGGAGCTTTTATCCCCATTAGACTGTAGTGGACTGTGTGACTTGACCACTGATCCATTCATTTCCTCAATGGCTGCAAGTGCTGCTCTTGTTTTCTTCTGGAAGCACCAAAGAAGATGAATGGAGCTGTGGTCAGACATCCCACCGAGGGCCGGCGTTAGGGGCAGGCAGACCAGGCAGCTGCCTAGGGTCCCCGCTCCCCCAGAGGCCCCCCGCTACCGGCACATTATGCAGCCGCTATGGGGCCAGTGAGGCAGGGGGGTCCGCCTGCCACCAGTGCCGACTCCCCCCGCCGCCACATTGAACTATACCGGCGTCTTCTGGTACAGTTCAAAGCAATGATTGAGGAGAGAGCGTCAGCTGACGCTCCCTCTCCCATCATTCCCTGCTCTGCCTCTGACACTGTGGGTGCACAATGACATCACAGTGCACTCACTGTGTACCAGAGAAAACAAAAAGCAAAAACACAAATATCCTGAACTAAAAAGTAAAAAATGTATACTGCAAATAATGCATAAAGGTAATAATAATAAGGGTATTTAGTAAACATAATTTTGATCAAAATAATGTACAAGCCATCCCGCCACGTCACGGCAACCCTTGTGGGACAGTCCCTACTCTAGTATTTAAAACCTTCTCACTTGCCAAGTGGCGTGAATGTGAACAAGGGTCGAGCGGCTGAACCACTAGTAACAGTGTAGGCCAGACTGGATGGCTTTCCCAGCTCAGAAAGAGGGCGGTCACACCCATATATGCACTGAATGCACAATGAAATGAATAAAAAACAAATCTGAACTGAGAATAGTAAGTTAATGTGTATGCACAATGTAAGCGCATATCAACACATGACCATTAACCAGAGAAAACAAAAAGCAAAAACACAAATATCCTGAACTAAAAAGTAAAAAATGTATACTGCAAATAATGCATAAAGGTAATAATAATAAGGGTATTTAGTAAACATAATTTTGATCAAAATAATGTACAAGCCATCCCGCCACGTCACGGCATTGTGCATTCAGTGCATATATGGGTGTGACCGCCCTCTTTCTGAGCTGGGAAAGCCATCCAGTCTGGCCTACACTGTTACTAGTGGTTCAGCCGCTCGACCCTTGTTCACATTCACGCCACTTGGCAAGTGAGAAGGTTTTAAATACTAGAGTAGGGACTGTCCCACAAGGGTTGCCGTGACGTGGCGGGATGGCTTGTACATTATTTTGATCAAAATTATGTTTACTAAATACCCTTATTATTATTACCTTTATGCATTATTTGCAGTATACATTTTTTACTTTTTAGTTCAGGATATTTGTGTTTTTGCTTTTTGTTTTCTCTGGTTAATGGTCATGTGTTGATATGCGCTTACATTGTGCATACACATTAACTTACTATTCTCAGTTTAGATTTGTTTTTTATTCATTTCATTGTGCATTCAGTGCATATATGGGTGTGACCGCCCTCTTTCTGAGCTGGGAAAGCCATCCAGTCTGGCCTACACTGTTACTAGTGGTTCAGCCGCTCGACCCTTGTTCACATTCACGCCACTTGGCAAGTGAGAAGGTTTTAAATACTAGAGTAGGGACTGTCCCACAAGGGTTGCCGTGACGTGGCGGGATGGCTTGTACATTATTTTGATCAAAATTATGTTTACTAAATACCCTTATTATTATTACCTTTATGCATTATTTGCAGTATACATTTTTTACTTTTTAGTTCAGGATATTTGTGTTTTTGCTTTTTGTTTTCTCTGGTTAATGGTCATGTGTTGATATGCGCTTACATTGTGCATACACATTAACTTACTATTCTCAGTTCAGATTTGTTTTTTATTCATTTCATTGTGCATTCAGTGCATATATGGGTGTGACCGCCCTCTTTCTGAGCTGGGAAAGCCATCCAGTCTGGCCTACACTGTTACTAGTGGTTCAGCCGCTCGACCCTTGTTCACATTCACGCCACTTGGCAAGTGAGAAGGTTTTAAATACTAGAGTAGGGACTGTCCCACAAGGGTTGCCGTGACGTGGCGGGATGGCTTGTACATTATTTTGATCAAAATTATGTTTACTAAATACCCTTATTATTATTACCTTTATGCATTATTTGCAGTATACATTTTTTACTTTTTAGTTCAGGATATTTGTGTTTTTGCTTTTTGTTTTCTCTGGTTAATGGTCATGTGTTGATATGCGCTTACATTGTGCATACACATTAACTTACTATTCTCAGTTCAGATTTGTTTTTTATTCATTTCATTGTGCATTCAGTGCATATATGGGTGTGACCGCCCTCTTTCTGAGCTGGGAAAGCCATCCAGTCTGGCCTACACTGTTACTAGTGGTTCAGCCGCTCGACCCTTGTTCACATTCACGCCACTTGGCAAGTGAGAAGGTTTTAAATACTAGAGTAGGGACTGTCCCACAAGGGTTGCCGTGACGTGGCGGGATGGCTTGTACATTATTTTGATCAAAATTATGTTTACTAAATACCCTTATTATTATTACCTTTATGCATTATTTGCAGTATACATTTTTTACTTTTTAGTTCAGGATATTTGTGTTTTTGCTTTTTGTTTTCTCTGGTTAATGGTCATGTGTTGATATGCGCTTACATTGTGCATACACATTAACTTACTATTCTCAGTTCAGATTTGTTTTTTATTCATTTCATTGTGCATTCAGTGCATATATGGGTGTGACCGCCCTCTTTCTGAGCTGGGAAAGCCATCCAGTCTGGCCTACACTGTTACTAGTGGTTCAGCCGCTCGACCCTTGTTCACATTCACGCCACTTGGCAAGTGAGAAGGTTTTAAATACTAGAGTAGGGACTGTCCCACAAGGGTTGCCGTGACGTGGCGGGATGGCTTGTACATTATTTTGATCAAAATTATGTTTACTAAATACCCTTATTATTATTACCTTTATGCATTATTTGCAGTATACATTTTTTACTTTTTAGTTCAGGATATTTGTGTTTTTGCTTTTTGTTTTCTCTGGTTAATGGTCATGTGTTGATATGCGCTTACATTGTGCATACACATTAACTTACTATTCTCAGTTCAGATTTGTTTTTTATTTTTTTTTTTTAGGCAGTGCAGCCGTTGAGACAGGAGCCAGCCGGGAGCAGCGTGGGCACGAGGAGAGGTGAGGATTTTGTTTTTTGTTAATATAACAGTGAGTACTGGACTGTGGGGCCATTCTCGAGGGGGGGGGGATGAGGGCTGTCATATACTACATGGCTGTGCTATATACTATGTTGGCTGTGTTATATACCACGTGGCTGTGCTATATACCACGTGGCTGTGCTATATACTATGTGGGCTTTGCTATATACTTTGTGGGCTGTGCTATATACTATGTGGATTGTGTTATATACTATGTGGACTGTGCTATATGCTATGGGGCGGTGTTATATACTATGTGGGCTGTGCTACAGTTGTGGCCAAAAGTATGGACACCCCTGCAATTCTGTCAGATAATACTCAGCTTCTTCCTGAAAATGATTGCAAACACAAATTCTTTGGTATTATTATCTTCATTTAATTTGTCTTAAATGAAAAAACACAAAAAGAATTGTCCTAAAGCCAAATTGGATATAATTCCACACCAAACATAAAAAAGAGGGTGGACAAAAGTATTGGCACTGTTCGAAAAATCATGTGATGCTTCTCTAATTTGTGTAATTAACAGCACCTGTAGCTTACCTGTGGCACCTAACAGGTGTTGGCAATAACTAAATCACACTTGCAGCCAGTTGACATGGATTATAGTTGACTCAACCTCTGTCCTGTGTCCTTGTGTGTACCACACTGAACATGGAGAAATGAAAGAAGACCAAAGAACTGTCTGAGGACTCGAGAAACCAAATTGTGAGGAAGCAAGAGCAATCTCAAGGCTACAAGTCCATCTCCAAAGACCTGAATGTTCCTGTGTCTACCGTGCGCAGTGTCATCAAGAAGTTTAAAGCCCATGGCACTGTGGCTAACCTCCCTAGATGTGGACGGAAAAGAAAAATTGACAAGAGATTTCAACGCAAGATTGTGCGGATGTTGGATAAAGAACCTCGACTAACATCCAAACAAGTTCAAGCTGCCCTGCAGTCCGAGGGTACAACAGTGTCAACCCGTACTATCCGTCAGCGTCTGAATGAAAAGGGACTGTATGGTAGGAGACCCAGGAAGACCCCACTTCTTACCCCGAGACATAAAAAAGCCAGGCTGGAGTTTGCCAAAACTTACCTGAAAAAGCCTAAAACATTTTGGAAGAATGTTCTCTGGTCAGATGACACAAAAGTAGAGCTTTTTGGGCAAAGACATCAAGATAGAGTTTACAGGAGAAAAAAAGAGGCATTCAAAGAAAAGAACACGGTCCCTACAGTCAAACATGGCGGAGGTTCCCTGATGTTTTGGGGTTGCTTTGCTGCCTCTGGCACTGGACTGCTTGACCGTGTGCATGGCATATTGAAGTCTGAAGACTACCAACAAATATTGCAGCATAATGTAGGGCCCAGTGTGAGAAAGCTGGGTCTCCCTCAGAGGTCATGGGTCTTCCAGCAGGACAATGACCCAAAACACTTCAAAAAGCACTAGAAAATGGTTTGAGCGAAAGCACTGGAGACTTCTAAGGTGGCCAGTAATGAGTCCAGACCTGAATCCCATAGAACATCTGTGGAGAGATCTAAAAATGGCAGTTTGGAGAAGGCACCCTTGAAATATCAGGGACCTGGAGCAGTTTGCCAAAGAAGAATGGTCTAAAATTCCAGCAGAGCATTGTAAGAAACTCATTGATGGTTACCAGAAGCGGTTGGTCGCAGTTATTTTGGCTAAAGGTTGTGCAACCAAGTATTAGGCTGAGGGTGCCAATACTTTTGTCTGGCCCATTTTTGGAGTTGTGTGTGAAATGATCAATGTTTTGCTTTTTGCTTCATTCTCTTTTGTGTTTTTTTCATTTAAGACAAATTCAATGAAGATAATACCAAAGAATTTGTGTTTGCAATCATTTTCAGGAAGAAACTGAGTATTATGTGACAGAATTGCAGAGGTGTCAATACTTTTGGCCACAACTGTATATACTATGTGGGCTGTGTGATATACTATGTGGGCTGTGCGATATACTATGTGGGCTGTGCTATATATTATGTGGGCTGTGCTATATATTATGTGGGCTGTGCTATATATTATGTGGGCTGTGCTATATATTATGTGGGCTGTGCTATATATTATGTGGGCTGTGCTATATATTATGTGGGCTGTGCTATATATTATGTGGGCTGTGCTATATATTATGTGGGCTGTGCTATATACTATGTGGGCTGTGCTATATACTATGTGGGCTGTGCTATATACTATGTGGGCTGTGCTATATACTATGTGGGCTGTGCTATATACTATGTGGGCTGTGCTATATACTATGTGGGCTGTGCTATATACTATGTGGCTGTGTTATATACTATGTGGCTGTGTTATATACTACGTGGGCTGTGTTATATACTATGTGGTTGTGCTATATACTATGTGGCCTGTGCTATATACTATGTGGGCTGTGTTATATACTATTGGGGGTATATTATATTCTCTGGGGAGGCTGTGTTATATACTCTGGGGGGTATATTCTATGGGGGAGGCTGTGTTATATACTATCTGGCTGTGTTATATACTATTGGGGGTACATTATATTCTATGGGGAGGCTGTATTATATACTATTGGGGGTATATTTTATTGTATGGGGAGGCTGTGTTATATACTATGTGGCTGTGCGATATACTATGGGGATACATTATATTCTATGGTGGAGGCTTTGTTATATGCTATGGGGGGGCTACATTACATTCTATGGGGGCTACATTATATTCTATGGGGAGGTGGGCTGTGTTATATTCTATTCGGGGATACATTATATTCTATGGGGGGCTGTATTATATTTATGATTTTCTATGAGGATTGATTGCATTATACTATATGAGGGAGGCTGCATTATATTCTATGGGGGGGCTACATCATACTCTGTGGGGGGGCTACATTATACTATGTGTGGGCTGCATTATACTGTATCGACAACTATGGAGAATACATTATACTATATGAAGATCTATGGGGTGCATTATACTATGGGAAGTGAATTGTACTACATGGATGACTATGGCAGTGCATTATACTGTATGGAGCACTATGAGGAGTGTATTATACTATGTGGAGGACTGAGCAGTGTATTTTAATATATGGAGGACTATGAGGAATGTATTATACTATATGGAGGACTATGGGAAGTGTATAATACTACATGGAGGACTATGGGGAGTGTATTATACTATATGGAGGACTATAGGGAGTGTATTATACTACATGGAGGACTATAGGGAGTGTATTATACTACTTGGAGGACTATGGGGCATATTATATTATATGGAGGACTATGGGGTGTGCATTTTACAATATGGAGGACTGTGGTGCACATTATACTATGTGGAGGACTATGGGGTATATTATACTAAACAGGCAAAATGCTGCATATTCATCGAGTGATTGGATTGTTTATGCTGGAACAAAAATCCATGTTCTCAGCAGCACATCACCTGTGTAAACTGTAGATGTGCTGCTGATAATATGATACTGTATGGGGACAGATTGATCTATTAGGGGCCCGTCATAGATAGCGAGATCGCTGATTTTGGGACGCACCAGCGATCTCGCCAGCGGATAACTAAGTGCCGCGAGCGCTTAGTTACCAGATATTTAGCTTGGATACCAGCTCTCAGCGTGAGCATGCTGGTATCCAAGGTACACAGCAGGTAGCTAAGCGACGCGCACTTAGTTACCCGATATTTACCTTGGATACAAGTGTCCTCGCTGGTCCTGATCACTAGTGTGTCTGCCTGTTTGGCAGCTCACCAGTGATCCTGACCAGGTCATATCGTTGTCGGGGTCGCTGGTGCATCGTTTGGTGTGACGGGACCCTTAGTGATTGTTGTGTCCCCATCATTCTTTCTCAGACTGTGGAAAGAGGCCGGGAAACAAGTGTTGAACGATTTCAATATTGTCGATCACGCTTGTTTAGTGGTCTGATCTCAGCGCATGTAAATACAACCGAAATGCTTCTGTGTGATGTACAATATGTTAGCATTTGGGGCCCCATTTTAAAATTTGCCTAAAACCGGCCCTGATTCCACCTGCTGCTCCATTTTAAAATTGGAATAAGTGTCCTATGAGTGATAAAAGTTCCCTATTCTTTCAATGGGTGCAGTTTCCAATGGTTGAAACCAAACAATCAATAAGTTATCACCAATACCGTGGCGCCCATGGATCGGTATGTTTTAACCAAAGAACCCCTTTAATGTAAACTATCGTAATTGTACATCCCAGTTATGGGGGCACACAGTAGATCAATTCCCCCAGTGAGCCGCAGACACCCCAGTCCCACCCTGTCCAACAACAATGATGATGGATAAATATGATGAAGCTTTATAGAATATCTCAGGTAACAATGCGTTTCTGGACCCAGACCCCTTTATTAATTTTTTGTCTCTGTAACCTGATTAAGGGGCCTGTGTGCCCAGAAACGGGTTGTTCCCTGATATCTTCTGTAAAGCTTCATCATCTTTATCCATAATCATCTTTGACCCTGGTTGTTCTTGCACCCTCACCCGTCATTTTTCAGATCCATCCCCGTTTCTGATGTAAAGTAATATTTTCTGTTATATTTTGTAATCACTGAAGTCCAGTACGTCTCTTACCTAAATGTTACGAAAAAAAAGATTTGCGCAAGTTTTATTTCAAGTATTACACTTCTGTAAAGTTAGTGTTATTTGTTTCTTAAAAGACCTTGTGAGAAGCATTTCTAAATGTTAGTATATTGCACAGGTTTCACAATTTTACATTGCGGAAATGGCAAAGAAATACTCCAACAAATTTGTGAGACGATCCTACAGTATACTGATTGCCTTGGAACAACATGTTGCAGGCATGTGACTTTAAAAGGGGCTTAATTTATCACTCAAGTTTTATTTTTTTTTAAGGATTAAATAGGGGCACGTGGGCAGGGCTCTGTACTGCTGCTGTGACTTGTTAGAAAACTAGGGGCGCAGTGCTTAGGCGAAGAAGTAACAAACCCTTCTCCACCTTGGGATTTTCCATTTTTTGCTCCCCTTCTTCCCAAAGTCATAACTTTTTTTATTTTCAATCAATATGGCCATGTGAGGGCTTGTTTTTATTTTTGCTGGACAAGTTGCAATTTTGAACTACACCATTGAGTTTACCATATAGTGTACTGGAAAATGGGGAAAAAAATTGTGGTGAAATTGCAAAAAAAAAAAAAAAGTGCACTTCCACAATTTTTTTTTTTACCATGTTCACTAAAAGCTAAAACTAACCTGCCATTATGATTCTCCAGGTCACAAGTTCATAGGCACCAAACATGTCTAGGATCTTTTTTGTATAAAAAATAAAAGCTCCATTTTACAAGACCCATAACATCTCCAATTTTTGGGATCTTGGACTGGGTAAGGACATATTTTTTCATCATACATGACGGCACCACGAGAAAAGGGATCCGCCCTTCAAGGACAGGAAACCTTCAAGATAGAAGGGGCGGCTCGTCTCTCCACATCAGTTACTTTCCTGTCCTTGATGGGGAACCCTCAAGATGAAGACTCTTGAAGAAAGAAGAGGATGCCCGGGCCTGGGTCGGATGGTTATTGGATGCACGGGTCTGCTACATCCATCACCAGGTAACAGTAGTCGCCTCGGGGGCCATGTATTCCCATGCCCCTCCTGAGCGAACGCATGGCCACAGCCCGTGAGGCAATGCCCGGGTGAAGTTTAGAGCCTCGGAGGTCACATTGGGTGTACCCTCCCTGATGCCGACATGTCCCATGGAAGTCCTCGGAGGCCACTTTCTGTGCACCCTTCCTGTTGACGTATGGTGGTCATGCAGCCCGTGTGGCACATCGGTGCCCGGGAAGAAGTAAAGCTCCCTGTTGAAGCCAAAACACCGGGCCACCATAGAAAAAAACAAAGAAGAAAGGAGTGTAGCTGCAGGACTCAGTGGTGGCCAGCGGTGTGATTGCTCCCTCCAGGTGAGGTCCACAGGTGTGGAGGGGGCAGCAGCACCGGGTGTCATGGCGCCGAGGAAGGGCAACGTGATTGCTCCCTCCAGGTGAAGTCCACAGGTGTGGAGGGGACAGCGGCACTGGGTGTCATGGCACCGAGGCAGCGGTGGAGGGCACCTCCAGAGCCGTGGTGCCGGGTGTCATGGAGACAGGTCGGGAGCCGTGTGCGCGCACCGTTAGTGACGCGGATGCGCACCAGGGACCATCCAGGACAGCTCCCAGAGTACGCCAAGGACCTACGGGTCCTTAGGGCTCGCACCGGGAGGAGATCAGCACACACCGGTAGTGGTTACCGGGGGTGCGCACAAGCAGAGCATATTGCGCATGCGTGGGGTTAAAATCCAGGAAGCGCATGCGACTGGCAGGTGCAGGATCAACCAGGTGATCAATTAAATCGAAAGAAAAAAGGGGCATGCTGGTATTTAAACATAGCAGAAGTGCTGGCGGGCATCACCGGGCCATTACTAGGTTGAATGTGACTGCTCTCGTCAGGAAGCAGCAGCAGCTAAGCAACTTGTGAGATGGAGAGCCTTTCGCCAGAGCACTTACAGCCACACCAGGAGGTGCAGGAGAGGTGGTATCGCTCAAAGGAGAAGATCCAGATGTGCCACAGCAGCAGTGGGAGCCTCTCGGGCAGCGTACGGGCGGATCGTCATGGTTCTAAAAAGGAGGGGTCCATAGTCTCATTGGGAGACAGTGAGAAGACCAGTCAGCCTCCAGATCCGGTACCCGTCCTGTGAAGCGTCCGAGTGGTGAGTGAGCTTCGAGAAAGTCCAGCACGCTAATGTCTGTTCTCTCTCCCCTCTTTTTACATACATTGGTGGGGTGGAGTGTAGGAGGTCCCTAAGAAGAGTAGATCAAAATCTAAGAATAAGGAATGTCCCTTATGCAAATGTCCCTTAGGAGCATCCTGGAATAAGAAATTGTGCCAGGAATGTATTGATAAGACAGTAGTGGAAGAGACTCCCTCTTTCGCTGAAAACCTGAGATCCCTGATTCAGTCGGAGGTCTGTAAGTCAGTGAGGGCTTTATAATCAACGGATACGGATAGCAAAGCAAGGGATAGGTCCAGCCCCTCATTGGTCTCTCAGGAGGACTCCACAGGATCAGAGGAGGACTCAGATGAATCCCGCTACTCAGAAAGTAGTTCTAACAAGGAAGATGCACTCCCAGTGGAAGCTACAGATAAGCTTATAAAAGCAATCTGATCTACCATGGTGCTGGTAGATGAGCAAGCAAAAAAGACAGCCCAGGAACTCATGTTTAGCGGTTTGCAAAAGAAAAAACATAGAGCCTTCCCTATTAACGAACAGCTGCAAGGACTCTTAAAAGGGAATTGTAAAAACCAGAGTAGAAGTCCCAGATAAATCAATTCCCTGAAAAGGAGGCACCCCTTTAAGGAAGAGGCATCCTCATCCTGGCTCCAAAGATTGACGTAGCGATCTCAAAAGTTGCCAGAAAGTCCTCCCTGCCCTTTGAGGATTTAGGTTCCCTGAATGAACCTCTGGACAGAAAGATAGATGGTTCTCTTTAAACAGCCTGGGAGACCTCGGCTGGAGCACTAAGGCCGGCCATCGCGGCCACTTGTGTGGCTAGATCCCTAAAAATATGAGTTGATAACCTGGAGGATCAGCTAGAGCAAAGAGTCCCCAGGGAGTCTATCTTAGAAGCAATACCGGCCATCAGAGCAGCGGCAGTATTCCTAGCTGAGGCTTCTGCGGATTCAGCAAGACTAGCAGCAAAATCAGCTGCTTTGACTAATGTGGGACGCCGTGCGGTATGGCTTAAATGCTGGCCGGGGGACACACAGGCAAAGATGAAACTCTGCTCTCTGCCTTGTGAGGAAAATTTCTTGTTTGGACCGGCATTGGATGACATGTTGGAGAAAGCCGGCGACTAGAAGAAAAATATCCCAAAACTGCCATTTCAGGCCTTTCGGCGCTCCTTTCAGTAGGGCCGGAGGTACAGAAGACAGCAGTACAAGGACCGAGACAGAAACAACTCTGACAAGCGATCCAGAGGAGAGAGAGGTCTCTACTTTGGCAAGCCCTCCAAAAAACCCTCCCAGTGACGGTCCATCTCAGGTGGGAGGGAGGCGCTCTCACTTCCTCCCAGCCTGGGAGAGGATCTCCTCCAGCACCTGGATCCGGCAAATTATGGGATCAGGTCTGGAGCTAAGGTTCCACCACTGGCCGCCACGAAGATACATACAGACTCCAGTACAGTCCTGTCAAGAAAAACAAGAGAGTCTGGAGGGGGAAGTAATCTCACTCCTAGACAAACATGTCCTGGAAGAGGTTCCGGTAGAGGAAAGAAAGGAAGGTTTTTGCTCCCCCCCCCCCCCCATTCCTTATAAAAAAAAAAAAAACAGACAAGTCCTGGAGGACAATTATAAATCTGAAAGGCCTCAACAGGTATCTGATAATCCTGTCTTTCAAGATGGAGACTAAAAGGTCAGCAGTAAAACTCCTCTTTCCTCTGTGTTATATGGCAGTCCTGGACCTCAAGGACGCTTATTACCATGTCCTGATCCGGCAACAAGATCGCAAATATCTCAGAGTGGCAGTTCAGATGGGGTCACAGTGGCGTCACTTTCAGTGCAGGGCTCTGCCCTTTGGGGTAGCCTGAGCCCCTCGAGTTTTCACGAAATTGATTGCAGAGGTCACAGCGCATCTCAGAGAAAAAGATACTCTGGTGATACCATATCTGGACGACTTCTTGATAGTGGGCAGAAATCTCCCTCACTGTCAAGAACAAGTCAGAATAGTGATGGAAACACCATAGACCAGCTGGGATGGCAGCTGAACCTCAAAAAATCCAAACTGGAGCCAGCAATGATTCAGAATTTCTTGGGGTTAACAGTGGACTCTGTGGTGCAGGAGTGTCGTCTCACAGAGAAAGAAAGAGGAAAAAATCAAACAATTAATTGTAACAATAATAAAAAAGCCAGAAATGACTGAGAAGGGCCATGTCGGGGTTGGGGTCCCTAACCTCCTGCATACCAGCAGTGAAATGGGCCCAGTTCCACACAAGAGAACTACAGTGGTGTGTGCTACAAAATGACCTGAGGCTTCAGGGGCAGTTAGAGCAGAAGCGCACCCTCCCGGATCTTGTACTCCAGTCACTCAGATGGTGGTTACAGACAGAGTGTATATATGGTATAGCGTGGCACTACTGCAGGGTGCACAAGTAGGTTACCCAAACCAAAGCACAAAGGTGAAAATAACTTGGCACTCAACTTATAGCATCCAGAATAGAAGTACATTTTATTTAGGCAGTCTGCAAACGTTTCGGCCTACATGGCCTACATCAGTCTGCGATAAGAGATTTAAACATGATAAACAAAAAACATGATACATAAAAAAAATTTTATACTACAATTATATCCTCATATAGACACATAGAAAATCACAGTATATGAATGTATATAAACAAAATAGAGACACCAATACGATGGGAGAAAAAATGATGATATAATGATATTTATATCCAAGGAAAACTAGGTGGATGGACGGAAACAAGTTAACCCCTTCGCACCCGAGCCTGTTCTTGCCTTCGTGACCGGGCCAATTTTTTCAGTTCTGACCAGTGTCACTTTATGAGGTCATAACTCTAGAACGCTTCAACGGATCCTGCTAATTCTGACATTGTTTTCTCGTGACATATTGTACTTCATGATGGTGGTAAAATTTCTTAGATATGAACTGCGCTTATTTGTTAAAAAAAAAAATCGAAATTTGGCGAAAATTTAGAAAATTGCCCTTAAATCAGAGAGTGATATCGCACAAAATAGTTAATAAATAACATTTCCCACATGTCTACTTTACATCTGCACAATTTTGGAACATAATTTTTTTTTTTTAGGAAGTTATAAGGGTTAAAAGTTGACCAGCGGATTTCTCATTTTTGCAACAAAATTTACAACACCTTTTTTTTTAGGGACCACCTCACATTTGAAGTGAGTTTGGGGGGTCAATATGACAGAAAATACCTAAAAGTGACACCATTCTAAAAACTGCACCTCTCAAGGTACTCAAAACCACATTCAAGAAGTTTATTAACCCTTCAGGTGCTTCACATGAATGAATGGAATGTGGAAGGAAAAAATAAACATTTAACTTTTTTTCACAAACATTTTACTTCAGAACCATTTTTTTTATTTTCACAAGTGTAAAAAGAGAAAATGAACCACAAAATTTTTTGTGCAATTTCTCCCGAATACGCAGATACCCCGTATGTGGGGCTAAACCACTGTTTGAGCACACGGCAGAGCTCAGAACGGAAGGAGTGCCGTTTGACTTTTTCAATGCAGAATTGGCTGGAATTGAGATCGGATGCCATGTCGCATTTGGAGAGCCCCTGATGTACCTAAACAGTGGAAACCCCCCACAAGTGACCCCATTTTGGAAACTAGACCCCTTAAAGAACTTATCTAGATGTGTCGTGAACACTTTGAACCCCCAAGTGCTTCACAGAAGTTTATAACGTAGAGCCATGAAAATAAAAAATCATTTTTTTTCCACAAAATGATCTTATAAGATAAGATAATCCTTTAATCGTCCCACCATGGGGAAATTCAGAGCATTACAGCAGCAAGGCAGGAACAAGTACAAATACAGATGCATAAAGACATTACATTGACAGTAGGTAGGTACATATACGAAAAAAAAAAAAAAAAAGATATAACCGGACTATCACAACTTTGGACCTATCAGTTCACCGTTTGGGTCGTTCTCCGTTTTGGACAATGCTGGTTATACAGGCTAACTGCAGCAGGAAGGAAGGACTTTCGATAGCGCTCCCTCTCACATTTAGGATGAAGTAGCCGGTCACTGACAGTACTGCACATCTTTGTCATGGTCTCATGCATGGGATGGGAATCAGTCTGCACCATGTAGCTCACCTTGGCCAGTATCCTCCTGTCGCCTACTTCCTGAACTGGATCAAGGGGGCATCCCAGGACAGAGTTGGCCCTTCTAAACAGTTTGTCCAGCCTATTCCTGTCCCTGGTTGATATGCCACTACCCCAGCACGCCACACCATAGAAGATGACTGATGCCACAACAGAGTTGAAGAAGGATGCAAGGAGTGCCCCCCCTAACTCCGAAGGCTCTCAGCCTTCTGAGCAGATAAAGCCTACTGTGGCCCATCCTGTACACTGCATCCAAGTGATGGGCCCAGTCAAGCTTATTATTGAGGATCACACCAAGGTACTTATAGGTGTCGACTATCTCAATGTCATTTCCCTGAATGTTCACCACTACTGGTGGATTTAGCCCCCAATTTTTTATTTTCACAAGGGTAACAGGAGAAATTGGACCTCAAAAGTTGTTGTCCAATTTGTCCTGAGTACAGTGGTACCCCATATGTGGAAGAAAACTACTGTTTGGGCACACGGTGGGGCTCGGAAGGGAAGAAGTGACGTTCTGGAATGCAGACTTTGATGGAATGGTCTGCGGGTGTCATGTCGCGTTTGCAGAGCCCCTGATGTACCTAAACAGTGGAACCCCACCCCGCGTTATAAGGTATGTGGGGGTCCCAGGGGGCACAAAACCGCCGACAGTAGATAAACGTCGGGGCTGCACAAAGCCCAGCAAGCGCCAACGTTTATCTACTGTGGGCGGTCGGGAAGCGGTTAAAGGAAAAATAAAAGAAAAACACACCTACCCGACTGCTTTTTTTTAAAACATTTTTTAGTGGATGAGTAGAAGAACGAGCATTATATAGACTCCTATAGAAATATAACAGGATTTTGCAAGTTAAAAAAGAATCCAAAATGAAAAAGGCTAATCCTTTAATGGGGATCAAAGGGGTACTATAAAAAATAGCTGTTGGACAGAGTATATAAGGTAAGCTGCAGGTTTTCTGAGCAGGAACCACTTGAGGCAGGGAGAATGGTCCCTAAAAGATTCCATTTTTCAACGGATAGTACACATGTGGGGAAAACCCAGTATAGCTCCGGGGCAAGAATTTGTTTCGGCGCCCCCCCCAGTACATACGTGACTTGCACACTTAGCCATGTACCCACGAGCTGCTCTCCCTAATGCTCTCAATGTTCAGAAAAAAACTGAAAGCAGGATGAGAAGCTCGTTGTCACAGGACCATAAGTATGAAAATCGCAAATGAGTGAAGTGTCCATGTGATGACTACTGGAACCTGCAGCGCTGAATCCTGACATGGCAGCTTCTGAATTCTCACAACTAATGCACTGCACACATTTAGGACTATCCCTTGCAGATGTACAGTCATGTCAGCACAAGTATGTGATTTGTATACTTCTGGACACATTCCGACTTGATGTGCCCGGCCTTGCCCAGTTCATTTTCATTGAGTGAGGCCACACATGTCTAGCCAGCATGTGAACGTATGCAGGCTCGGACTGAGGCACCAGGATACCGGAGATTCCTCCGGTAGGCCGCGCCCCCAGCTCCTGCCTCCTTCTTTAGTCCCTACCATGGTCTATCTGGCCTGGCCCAGGCATGATACCGGGGAAAAGCCCTATGGACTGTGGTGGTGGGTGGGCCCTGATGATGAGAGGGAATAGGCCATGCCGTTGCGGGGGCCCTTAAAAGTGTGGCTCCTTTAAAAGCGCGGGCCCTTTTAAAAGTGTGTCCGAAGAGTTAATGCAGGTGCGTGTGGGTCGCCCTCCCAGGGCTGCGGGTTACTCTGTACCGGGCCGGTGTGAGCGGGGTGTGTCACAGCAGCGGTGACCCGGTCCGTGGCCCTGGGCGCCCAAGTAGTGGCGATATGCTAATGATGGAATGTAGATGTAGTTTAAGTCGAATAGAATAGTTCGTGACGCCACCTGTGGTGCTCAGCAAGGGAGGTGTTAAGCCGATGCTGCAGACAGATCCTCTGGGACAGATGGCATGGTGCAGCAGTGATGGTATAGCCCTCCACAGGCAGGGCTGAGGTCCCAGGGCAGTGTAGTGGTAATGGTTGTGGAAAGGCGCAAGAATGAATGGAGGACACCGAGGCTTGCAGTTCCAAGGCTTTACTCACAGTCTGCGGTACACAAGGGTGCCTGCCTCCGAGCCGTGTCCTCCGGGTCAGAGGCTCAGCCAATCTTCAGGCCAGATGGAAAGCTCCTCTCCAACACTCCGCCAACATGTACCTTTCCTGAACGACTCCTCTATTGCGCCTTAAAGTGTGAAGATCTCCAGTACCGTGGTACTCCGGAGTTCCTCCTGTCAGATGTTCCTAACAACTCTACTCGTATGGCAGACAGGTGTAGCCTCTCTCTGGGACTCCCTTCTCCGGAGTCCTGGCTCTCTATTCAGTTGCTGTTGTGCCCCAGGTCTTAGATGGGAATAGTGCATTTACAGCCAACTACTCCACCGGTGTCTGCTGCAGAACGATAAGTGTCCATACAACCTCGGGGACCGGGCCCCGGCCTTGCGCTGAGAGCCTATAGGCAGGGTTCCTCTTCCAACCCACAACTCCTCTCTGTTCTCCTACTCCTTCGTTCCGCACTGTTCCTTCTCTCTCTTATGGAAGCTTAGGTTGCAGTTCTACGTCTTTCTCCTTCTGTTCCTTTCCCGTGCCAGCTGGCTCAGATCACTGAGGCAGCTGCAGTACTCCTCTCCCTCTTCTAGGGATCTCCTTCCTCTCGGACCCCTCCTTCCTCCGTCCGTACCCCACAGCCCTGGGAGGGCGACCCATGCCCATGTTGCAAAAATGCTGCGGAAATGTACGCAACATTTCCGCAACTCCCCGCAGCAGGTAGAAACATGCGGAATTCGCATGAGGTTTCCCGTAAAACACAAGCGTTCTGCAAGCTAAAAACGCTTGCAAAATGCTTGTGCTTTTCCAAGTGATTTGAAGCATCGCTTGGAAAAGTGATTGACAGGTTGGTCGCACACATGGATAGCGCTTGACAAATGTGACCAACTTTTTACTATTGATGCTGCCTATCTATCTCTCTCTCCCCTCTCCCCCTCTCTCCCCCCTGAATGGGGCCGGTGTCAGGGGGATGATGTGTCACAGCAGCGGTGACCCGGTCCGTGGCCCTGGGCCCCAATATCAATGGCGGTGGTGTTTGGCTGTAATATAAAGTTTGTGACACCACCCGTGGTGTTTGGCAAGTAAGATGTTAGCCAACGCTGCGTGCAGATCCTCTGGGGCTGATGGTGTGTCGCAGCTTAGATGGTGTAGCTCCCCACAGGTGAAGCTGTAACCCCAGGGCAGTGTATAAGTGATGGGCACAGGGATGTAGCTTGCCGACAGGTTAGGAAGCAGACACAACACAGCGGGGTGCAATTTCTGTACCTTTACTTGGTAACTGCAGTCCAGGGTCCTGATCACAGATTGTATTGGAGCAGGCTAGCCTGGAAGCAACTCAGGGAGTCTCTCTCTGACGGGCAGTGCAGTCTCCCTAATAGCGCTGTGTGTGTGAAGCATTCCAGTCCTTAGTTACTCTGAAGTTCCTCCTGTCAAATGTTCCTAGACTTCCACTTGCACAGCAGACAGCTGTAGCTTCTCTCTCTGGGACTCCTCTCACTCTCTGAATCCCCGGCTCTCTATCCGTTTTGCTGTTGTGCCTCAAGTCTTCGATGGGAGCAGGGCATCTACAGCCTCCTACTCCTCGGGTATCTGTGGCAGGGCCGTTAGTACCCATACCACCGTGAAGACCCGACTCCAGTTCTGTGCACTCTCAAGCTGAGGGAGCTCGCCTGCTGCATCTCAACCTCCAGCTTCCCATTCTCCATCTGCACACTTCACCCTCTGCAGACTAACTGAACCTTCTTCCTCCTGGCCCTCAGGGATCACTCCTCCCCTCAATCCTGGGTCAGAGCTCCCCCTGCTGGTCAGGAGGGGAACTGTGTTGTATGCATGGATTGACTGTGAGAGAGTCCCATCATTGCCTCCAAGCCTGGCATTACCCTCCCCTGGAGAAAGGCAAAGCCAGTGTGGCGACCGTACTCCTGGGGGCGCCACATCTCTATCTATCTTCTCTCTATCTCCTGTCTATCTCTCCAAAATATAATTAGTGTTGCCAAAGCAAGAAAAGCAGTGTGGCAGGGGAGTGGATTAGGATAGTGGGGATGGGGTGTTGGGGGCAAAATTTGGGGAGTGATTGTCCATTTGGAGGTCTTTAGTTCCTCTCATCTTATGACATGTGGTGACATATTGGGCGGCGACCTCCACCATTGATTCTTCTTCCCCCAGTAGGATGCAGAGTTTCCTCTCCTTGTCCATGGATGGGAAGTCTGGGGTATGGGTGGTAAGTTTCTGGAAGTGGGAAAGTGGGAGTCCCTCACTGCTGAGTATTTGTTGCAGTGCAGCAGGAAATGCACCTCATCTTCCAGAGCCCCCTGCTGGCTCTCTCTTCCATCTCTCTCTCTTCCATCTCTCTCTCTCTTCCATCTCTCTCTCTCTTCCATCTCTCTCTCTCTTCCATCTCTCTCTCTCTCTTCCATCTCTCTCTATCTCTTCCATCTCTCTCTCTCTTCCATCTCTCTCTCTTCCATCTCTCTCTTCCATCTCTCTCTCTCTTCCATCTCTCTCTCTCTTCCATCTCTCTCTTCCATCTCTCTCTCTCTTCCATCTCTCTCTCTCTCTTCCATCTCTCTCTCTCTCTTCCATCTCTCTCTCTCTTCCATCTCTCTCTCTCTTCCATCTCTCTCTCTCTTCCATCTCTCTCTCTCTTCCATCTCTCTCTCTCTTCCATCTCTCTCTCTTCCATCTCTCTCTCTTCCATCTCTCTCTCTTCCATCTCTCTCTCTTCCATCTCTCTCTCTTCCATCTCTCTCTCTCTTCCATCTCTCTCTCTCTTCCATCTCTCTCTCTCTTCCATCTCTCTCTCTCTTCCATCTCTCTCTCTCTTCCATCTCTCTCTCTCTTCCATCTCTCTCTCTCTTCCATCTCTCTCTCTCTTCCATCTCTCTCTCTCTTCCATCTCTCTCTATCTTCCATCTCTCTCTCTCTCTCTCTTCCATCTCTCTCTCTTCCCTCTCTCTCTTCCATCTCTCTCTCCCTTCCATCTCTCTCTCCCTTCCATCTCTCTCTCCCTTCCATCTCTCTCTCTCTTCCATCTCTCTCTCTCTTCCATCTCTCTCTCTCTTCCATCTCTCTCTCTCTTCCATCTCTCTCTCTCTTCCATCTCTCTCTCTCTTCCATCTCTCTCTCTCTTCCATCTCTCTCTCTCTCTTCCATCTCTCTCTCTCTCTTCCATCTCTCTCTCTCTCTTCCATCTCTCTCTCTCTCTTCCATCTCTCTCTCTCTCTTCCATCTCTCTCTCTCTCTTCCATCTCTCTCTCTCTCTTCCATCTCTCTCTCTCTCTTCCATCTCTCTCTCTCTCTTCCATCTCTCTCTCTCTCTTCCATCTCTCTCTCTCTCTTCCATCTCTCTCTCTCTCTTCCATCTCTCTCTCTCTCTTCCATCTCTCTCTCTCTCTTCCATCTCTCTCTCCCTCTTCCATCAAATTCAAATTCAAATAGGCTTTATTGGAAGGACCAAAATACAATTAGTGTTGCCAAAGCAAGAAAAGAAGTGTGGCAGGGGAGTGGATTAGGGTAGTGGGGATGGGGTGTTGGGGGCAAAATTTGGGGAGTGATTGTCCATTTGGAGGTCTTTAGTTCCTCTCATCTTATGACATTTGGTGACATATTGGGCGGCGACCTCCACCATTGATTCTTCTTCCCCCAGTAGGATGCAGAGTTTCCTCTCCTCGTCCATGGATGGGAAGTCTGGGTTATGGGTGGTAAGTTTCTGGAAGTGGGAGTCCCTCACTGCTGAGTATTTGTTGCAGTGCAGCAGGAAATGCACCTCATCTTCCAGAGCCCCCTGCTGGCAGTGCTGGCATAGTCTGTTCTCTCGTGGCTTGTATGTCTGTCGGTGCCGCCCTGTTTCCACCTCTAGGTTGTGGGCGCTTAATCTGTATATACTCAGGGTCTGCCTGTCTTTGGGGTGGCGTAGCCTTTCCAGGTATGGAGCCAGTGTGTAGTCCCTCCGCAGTGACCGGTAGATGGTGAGTTTCTGGGAGTTCTCCAATTCACTCTTCCAACCCTCTATGTATTGCATCTTGCAGCTCTCTGAGATCTCTTTTATTTGGGCTTTAGTTAGGGTGTGTTGCTGACTTTGGTTGAGCTGGCTGCCGAGGTTCCTGGCTTGCTCTTGGCTCTGGCTCAGCAGGGCTTTATGATGGTAGGAGCTGGGGTTGCTGTTCTGTATATGCGCCTGGTGTGATAGCGCCCTCTTGTGTATAGTGAGCCATAAGGGGAATCGGCCCAGCTCTGCCCGACAGGCTATGTTTGAGGTGCTGCGATGTACCTGGAGGAGATATTTGCAGAACTCCAGATGGAAGACTTCGGTTGGGCTGGAATCCCACTTTTTCTGGTCTGGATAGGTTGCTGGACCCCATACCTCGCTGCCATATAGCAGTATAGGTGTGATGACGCTGTCGAATATCTTGAGCCAGACTCTCACCGGTGGTTTGAGGTGGTACATTTGTCTTCTGATGGCATAGAAGGTTCTGCATGCTTTCCCTTTCAGGGTCTCTGCTGCTTGCTTGAGGCTCCCGGTTTGGCTTAGCTTCAGACCGAGGTAGGTATAGCTGCTTGTCTTCTCTAGCGTGGCACCATTTAGTGTGAGGGAGGAAGTGGAGGTTTCTTTAGATCTCCTCTTTTGAAACACCATGACTTTGGTCTTCTTTTGGATGATGGGCAGCGCCCATGTGGTGCTGAATGTTTCCAGCATGGCCAAGCTATCTTGGAGGCCTCTCTCGGTTGGGGAAAGCAGCAGGAGGTCATCTGCATACAGCAGGATCTTCACCTCTCGGTCGTGCAGGCTGAGACCTGGGGCAAAGGAGGATTCCAGGGCCGCTGCCAGTCCATTTATGTAGATGTTAAATAGAGTTGGGCTCAGGCTGCAGCCCTGTCTTACCCCACGGCACTGCCGGAAGAAGGCCGTCCTCTTTCCATTCACCTTCACGCTGCACCGATTCTCAGTGTATGAGCTCTTGATGACGTCGTAGGTTCTGCCACCTATTCCGCTCTCCAGGAGTTTCAGGAACAGACCTGGGTGCCACACTGAGTCAAAGGCCTTCTTGAAGTCCACAAAACATGCAAATATTTTCCCCTGTTTTTTTCTATGGATGTGGGTCTTGATGAGGCTTTGCAGGGTGTAGATGTGATCCGTGGTGCGATGGTTTGGCATGAACCCAGCTTGGCTTCTGCTGAGGGTGTCCCGCTGGGTGAGGAAGGTGATGATCCTTTTGTTAATAATGCTGTTAAATAGTTTTCCCTAATAGTTTTCCCATCTCTCTCTCTCTTCCGTCTCTCTCTCTCTCTTCCATCTCTCTCTCTCTCTTCCATCTCTCTCTCTCTCTTCCATCTCTCTCTCTCTTCCATCTCTCTCTCTCTCTTCCATCTCTCTCTCTCTCTTCCATCTCTCTCTCTCTCTTCCATCTCTCTCTCTCTCTTCCATCTCTCTCTCTCTTCCATCTCTCTCTCTTCCATCTCTCTCTCTTCCATCTCTCTCTCTTCCATCTCTCTCTCTCCCATCTCTCTCTCTCATCTCTCTCTCTCTCTCTCTCTCATCTCTCTCTCTTCCATCTCTCTCTCTCTTCCATCTCTCTCTCTTCCATCTCTCTCTCTCTCTTCCATCTCTCTCTCTCTCTTCCATCTCTCTCTCTCTCTCTTCCATCTCTCTCTCTCTCTCTTCCATCTCTCTCTCTCTCTCTTCCATCTCTCTCTCTCTTCCATCTCTCTCAAATTCAAATTCAAATAGGCTTTATTGGCAGGACCAAAATACAATTAGTGTTGCCAAAGCAAGAAAAGAAGTGTGGCAGGGGAGTGGATTAGGGTAGTGGGGATGGGGAGTGATTGTCCATTTGGAGGTCTTTAGTTCCTCTCATCTTATGACATGTGGTGACATATTGGGCGGCGACCTCCACCATTGATTCTTCTTCCCCCAGCAGGATGCAGAGTTTCCTCTCCTCGTCCATGGATGGGAAGTCTGGGGTATGGGTGGTAAGTTTCTGGAAGTGGGAGTCCCTCACTGCTGAGTATTTGTTGCAGTGCAGCAGGAAATGCACCTCATCTTCCAGAGCCCCCTGCTGGCAGTGCTGGCACAGTCTGTTCTCTCGTGGCTTGTATGTCTGTCGGTGCCGCCCTGTTTCCACCTCTAGGTTGTGGGCGCTTAATCTGTATATACTCAGGGTCTGCCTGTCTTTGGGGTGGCGTAGCCTTTCCAGGTATGGAGCCAGTGTGTAGTCCCTCCGCAGTGACCGGTAGATGGTGAGTTTCTGGGAGTTCTCCAATTCACTCTTCCAACCCTCTATGTATTGCATCTTGCAGCTCTCTGAGATCTCTTTTATTTGGGCTTTAGTTAGGGTGTGTTGCTGACTTTGGTTGAGCTGGCTGCCGAGGTTCCTGGCTTGCTCTTGGCTCTGGCTCAGCAGGGCTTTATGATGGTAGGAGCTGGGGTTGCTGTTCTGTATATGCGCCTGGTGTGATAGCGCCCTCTTGTGTATAGTGAGCCATAAGGGGAATCGGCCCAGCTCTGCCCGACAGGCTATGTTTGAGGTGCTGCGATGTACCTGGAGGAGATATTTGCAGAACTCCAGATGGAAGACTTCGGTTGGGCTGGAATCCCACTTTTTCTGGTCTGGATAGGTTGCTGGACCCCATACCTCGCTGCCATATAGCAGTATAGGTGTGATGACGCTGTCGAATATCTTGAGCCAGACTCTCACCGGTGGTTTGAGGTGGTACATTTGTCTTCTGATGGCATAGAAGGTTCTGCATGCTTTCCCTTTCAGGGTCTCTGCTGCTTGCTTGAGGCTCCCGGTTTGGCTTAGCTCCAGACCGAGGTAGGTATAGCTGCTTGTCTTCTCTAGCGTGGCACCATTTAGTGTGAGGGAGGAAGTGGAGGTTTCTTTAGAACTCCTCTTTTGAAACACCATGACTTTGGTTTTCTTTTGGTTGATGGGCAGCGCCCATGTGGTGCTGAATGTTTCCAGCACGGCCAAGCTATCTTGGAGGCCTCTCTCGGTTGGAGAAAGCAGCAGGAGGTCATCTGCATACAGCAGGATCTTCACCTCTCGGTCGTGTAGGCTGAGACCTGGGGCAGAGGAGGATTCCAGGGCTGCTGCCAGTCCATTTATGTAGATGTTAAATAGAGTTGGGCTCAGGCTGCAGCCCTGTCTTACCCCACGGCACTGCCGGAAGAAGGCCATCCTCTTTCCATTCACCTTCACGCTGCACCGATTCTCAGTGTATGAGCTCTTGATGACGTCGTAGGTTCTGCCACCTATTCCGCTCTCCAGGAGTTTCAGGAACAGACCTGGGTGCCACACTGAGTCAAAGGCCTTCTTGAAGTCCACAAAACATGCAAATATTTTCCCCTGTTTTTTTCTATGGATGTGGGTCTTGATGAGGCTTTGCAGGGTGTAGATGTGATCCGTGGTGCGATGGTTTGGCATGAACCCAGCTTGGCTTCTGCTGAGGGTGTCCCGCTGGGTGAGGAAGGTGATGATCCTTTTGTTAATAATGCTGTTAAATAGTTTTCCCAGAACGCTGTTAACACATATTCCTCGGTAGTTTGCTGGATCATATCTGTCTCCATTCTTGTAGATGGGCGTTATGAGACCTTGATTCCAGCTTTTTGGGAAGTAGCCAGCACTCAGGATGTGGGTGAATAGTTTTGCCAGTGCTGCAAGTATATCTGGGGAACTGAATTTGATCATCTCTGGCAGGATGCCGTCACTGCCCGCGGCCTTCTTGCATTTCATAAATTTGATACTGTCTTTTATTTCCATCACACTGATTGGTATGTCCAGAGGATTTTGGAAGTCTTTGATTGTCTCCTCCATGTCTCTGAGTTTAGTGGTTAGGTGCTTCTGTTCTGGGGTTAGGTCTTCTTCTGGTATGTTCTTGTAGAGGCCTTTGAAGTAGCTGTGCCAGATGTTGCCATTTTGGATGTGGAGGGTGCTCTGCTTGGGCTTTGTGCCGATATGATTCCAGGTCTCCCAGAATGAGTTGTCCTGGAGGGAGTCCTCAAGCTTCTGTAGTTCTTGGCAGATATGCCTCTGTTTTTTCTCCCTGAGAGTGCGTTTGTATTGCCTCTGTAGGATGTCATGGGCCGCTCTTAGGTCCCTGTTGTTTGGATCTCTGTGCTTTTGGTTTGAGGCTACCCTTAGGGAGTTGCGTAGTGACTTACATTCTTTGTCAAACCATTTTTGGCCTTGTTTATTTGTTGGTTTCTTGGGGTTGGTTCTTCTGATGCCTGCTAGCTCTGCCATGGTGTATAGGATGTTGTTAAAGTCATTCACTGCCCAGTTGACTCCTTGCTGGTTTGATGCGTAACTACTTGTGTTGAAATTTACAAGTAGCTCTTGGATCTCGGTTCTGTTAGTCATGTTAGTGTATTCAGTGGATAACTGTTTGGGCCATCTCTCTCTCTTCCATCTCTCTCTCCCATCTCTCTCTCTTCCATCTCTCTCTCTCTTCCATCTCTCTCTCTCTTCCATCTCTCTCTCTCTTCCATATCTCTCTCTCTTCCATATCTCTCTCTCTTCCATCTCTCTCTCTTCCATCTCTCTCTCTCTTCCATCTCTCTCTCTCTTCCATCTCTCTCTCTCTTCCATCTCTCTCTCTCTTCCATCTCTCTCTCTCTTCCATCTCTCTCTTCCATCTCTCTCTCTCTTCCACCTCTCTCTCTCTCTTCCATCTCTCTCTCTTCCATCTCTCTCTCTCTCTTCCATCTCTCTCTCTCTTCCATCTCTCTCTCTCTCTTCCATCTCTCTCTTCCATCTCTCTCTCTCTATTCCATCTCTCTCTCTCTATTCCATCTCTCTCTCTCTATTCCATCTCTCTCTCTCTTCCATCTCTCTCTCTATTCCATCTCTCTCTCTCTTCCATCTCTCTCTCTCTCTCTCTTCCATCTCTCTCTCTCTCTCTCTCTTCCATCTCTCTCTCTCTCTCTCTCTCTCTTCCATCTCTCTCTCTCTTCCATCTCTCTCTCTTCCTCCAGTCCAATACTGACCGTATGTATGTAAATTACCGGCACGAGAGAATCCTAACAGCGTTCAGTGAGCTCTGTGAGAATTCAGAAGTCTGCAGTCACAAGGAATGACTGCAGACAGCACAAACCTGGACAACCCCTTTAATGCTCCTAACAAATAAAAACATAAGAATAAGTCAGTATCACAAATAATATTTACATCCAGGTACCTTATATTCTCCTTTTCTTCTTCTTGTCCAGACCCCATGATGAGTTTTCTCATCCACAGCCGTCTCTGCAGACTTCCATCTTCTCCGGTCTTCTGCAGCAAATCTCCACACGACACCCTTAACCCCTTCATGACCCAGCCTATTTTGACCTTAATGACCTGGCCATTTTTTGCAATTCTGACCAATGTCCCTTTATGAGGTAATAACTCAGGAACGCTTCAACGCATCCTAGCGATTCCGAGATTGTTTTTTCGTGACATATTGGGCTTCATGATAGTGGTATATTTAGGTCAATAATTTTTGTGTTTATTTGTGAAAAAAATGGAAATTTGGCGAAAATTTTGAAAATTTTGCAATTTTCAAATTTTGAATTTTTATTCTGTTAAACCAGAGAGTTATGTGACACAAAATAGTTAATAAATAACATTTCCCACATGTCTACTTTACATCAGCACAATTTTGGAAACAACATTTTTTTTCGTTAGGAAGTTATAAGGGTTAAAAGTTGACCAGCAATTTCTCATTTTTACAACAAAATTTACAAAACCATTTTTTTTAGGGACCACCTCACATTTGAAGTCACTTTGAGGGGTCTATATGGCAGAAAATACCCAAAAGTGTCACCATTCTAAAAACTGCACCCCTCAAGCTACTCAAAACTACATTCAAGAAGATTATTAACCCTTCAGGTGCTTCACAGGAACTAAAGCAACATGGAATGAAAAAATGGACATTTTAATTTTTCCAACCAAAATTTTATTTTAGCATCAGTTTTTTCATTTTCACATGGGTAACAGGATAAAATGTATCCTAAAATTTGTTGGGCAATTTCTCCTGAGTACACTGATACCTCATATGTGGTCATAAACCACTGTTTGGGCGCACGGCAGGGCTCAGAAGGGAAGGAGCGCCATTTTACTTTTTGAATGTAAAATATGCTTGAATGTTTAGCGGTTGCCATGTCTTGTTTTAAGAGTACCTGTGTGCCTAAACATTGGAGTTCCCCCACAAGTGAGCCCATTTTGGAAACTAGACCCTCCAAAGAACTTATCTAGATGCATAGTATGCACTTTGAACCCCCAGGTGCTTCACAAATTGATCTGTAAAAAAAAAAAAGTACTTTTTTTTTTTCACAAAAATTTTATTTGGCCTCAGTTTTTTCATTTTCACATGGGCAACAGGATAAAATGGATCCTAAAATTTGTTGGGCAATTTCTCCTGAGTACATCAATATCTCATATGTGGTCATAAACCACTGTTTGGGCGCACCGCAAGGCCCGGAAGGGAAGGAGCACCATGTGACTTTTTGATTGGAAAATTAGCTCCAATCGTTAGCGGACACCATGTCGCATTTGGAGAGCCCCTGTGTGCCTAAACATTGGAGCTCCCCCACAAGTGACCCCATTTTGGAAACTAGACCCCCGAAGGAACTTATCTAGATGTGTGGTGAGCACTTTGAACCCCCAAGTGCTTCACAGAAGTTTATAACGCAGAGCAGTGAAAATAAAAAAATATTTTTTTTTCCTCAAAAATGATTTTTTAGCCTGCTATTTTTTATTTTCCCAAGGGTAACAGGATAAATTGGACCCCAAGAGTTGTTGTCCAGTTTGTCCTGAGTACACTGGTACCCCATATGTGGGGGAAAACCACTGTTTGAGCGCACGGCATGACTCAGAAGGGAAGGAGCGTCATTTGACTTTTTGAATGGAAAATTAGCTCCAATCGTTAGCGGACACCATGTTGTGTTTGCAGAGCCCCTGTGTGCGTAAACTTTGGAGCTCCCCCACAATTGACCCCATTTTGGAAACTAGACCCCCTAAGGAACTTATCTAGATGCATAGTGAGCACTTTGAACCCCCAGGTGCTACACAGAAGTTTATAACGCAGAGCCGTTAAAATAAAAATATTTTTTTTCCCTCAAAAAATAAATTTTTAGCCTGCTATTTTTTATTTTCACAAAGGTAACAGGATAAATTGGACCCCAAAAGTTGTTGTCCAGCTTGTCCTGAGTACGCTGGTACCACATATGTGGGGGGGACCACTGTTTGGGCACACGTTGGGGCTCAGAAGGGAAGTAGTGACGTTTTGAAATGCTGACTTGATGGAATGGTCTGTGGGCGTCATGTTATGTTTGCAGAGCCCCTGATGTACCTAAACAGTGGAAACCCCCCACAAATGACCCCATTTTGGAAACTAGATCACCCAAGAAACTAATATAGATGTGTGGTGAGCACGTTGAACCCCCAAGTGCTTCACAGAAGTTTATAACGCAGAGCCGTGAAAATAAAAAAATTTTTTTTTTTCCTCAAAAAATTATTTTTAGTCCACTATTTTTTATTTTCACAAGGGTAACAGGATAAATTGGACCCCAAAAGTTGTTGTCCAGTGTGTCCTGAGTACGCTGGTACCCCATAAGTGGGGGGGACCACTGTTTGGGCACACGTTGGGACTCGGAAGGGAAGTAGTGACGCTTTGAAATGAAGACTTGATGGAATGGTCTGTGGGCGTCATGCTACATTTGCAGAGCCCCTGATGTACCTAAACAGTGGAAACCCCCCACAAGTGACCCCATTTTGGAAACTAGACCCCCCAAGGAACTTATCTAGATGTGTGGTGAGCACGTTGAACCCCCAAGTGCTTCACAGAAGTTTATAACGCAGAGCTGTGAAAATAAAAAAATATTTTTTTTTCCTCAAAAAGTGATTTTTAGCCCACTATTTTTTATTTTCACAAGGGTAACAGGATAAATTGGACCCCAAAAGTTGTTGTCCAGTTTGTCCTGAGTACGCTGGTACCCCATATATGGGGGGGACCACTGTTCGGGGACACGTTGGGGATCGGAATGGAAGTAGTGACGTTTTGAAATGCCGACTTGATGGAATGGTCTGTGGGCGTCATGTTACGTTTGCAGAGCCCCTGATGTACCTAAACAGTGGAAAACCCCAACAAGTGACCCCATTTTGGAAACTAGACCCCCCAAGGAACTTATCTAGATGTGTGGTGAGCACGTTGAACCCCCAAGTGCTTCATAGAAGTTTATAACGCAGAACCGTGAAAATAAAAAATCTTTTTTTTTCCACAAAAATAATTATTTTAGCCCCCATTTTTTTATTTTCCCAAGGGTAACAGGAGAAATTAGACCCCTAACGTTGTTGTGCAATTTTTCCTGAGTACCCTGATACCCCATAAGTGGGGGTACACCACTGTTTGGGCACACGTCGGGGCTCGAAATGGAGGGAGCACCGTTTGACTTTTTGAACGCAAAATTGGCTGGAATAAATTGTGGCTCCATGTCGCGTTTGGAGAGCCCCTGATGTGCCTAAACAGTGGAAACCCCTCAATTCTATCTCCAACCCTAACGCCAACACACCCCTAACCCTAATCCCAACCCTAATCATAACCCTAACCACAACCCTAATCCCAACACACCCCTAACGAAATCCCAACTCTAACCCTAACCACAAGCCTAACCGTAATCCCAACCCTAATCCCAATTCCAACCCTAACCCTAAATTCAACCCTAACCCTTAGTCCAACCCTAACCCTTAGTCCAACCCTAACCCTTAGTCCAACCCTAACCCTTAGTCCAACCCTAACCCTTAGTCCAACCCTAACCCCTAGTCCAACCCTAACCCCTAGTCCAACCCTAACCCCTAGTCCAACCCTAACCCTTAGTCCAACCCTAACCCTAGCCCTAACCCTAGCCCTAACCCTAGCCCTGGACCTAACCCTAATGGAAAAAAAAATATATATATTTTATTATTTGTCCCTACCTATGGGGGTGATAAGGGGGGCGGTGATTTACTTTTTATTTATTTTGATCACTATGAAAGTTTATCATAGTGATCAAAATAAATGAATGAATCTGCAGCATTGCAGATTCGATTCGGCGCACTGCGCATGCGCCCGCCATCTTGCAAGATGGCGGCGCCCATGACGCTGGACGGCAGGACACCGGGACGGATAGCGGGAGATCGGAGGCACAAAGGAGGGTGAGGGGGTGATCGGAGGGTGAGAGGGGATGATCGGAGGGCTGGGGGGGTGGAGGGAAGGCGGGGGGGCAGATCATGACGGCGGCTGCCGATCGGTGCCGTCAGAAGGTGGCGGCAGCCGATCGGTGCCGTCAGTCGGTGTGGGGGGGGTCGGGTCTCGGTGTCCAGCCATGTCCGATGCTATTTCAGCATCGGCCATGGCTAGATTGTAATATTTCACCAATTTTCATTGGTGAAATATTACAATCGCTCTGATTGGCAGTTTCACTTTTAACAGCCAATCAGAGCGATCGTAGGCACGTGGGGGCTAAGCCACACCCCCAGGTGTTAACTCTGAAGGGTCCTTTGTGTGCGGGTCGGGTGACCTTTCAGTGACCCCGGTCACCCGACCCGCAGGGGGGCTATTTATAGCATGACGCCTACGTAGGCGTCATAGGTCGTTTGGGCACTGCTTTTCATGACGCCTACGTAGGCGTCATAGGTCGTGAAGGGGTTAAAGATAGAAGTGTCATTATAATGCTCCTGAATAAAAAAAATATCTGCAGGATACTGTCGCCTCACACTATTCCCCTCCCTCCTCATACTGTCTCCTCTCACATCCCACCTGTTCACCATACTGTCTCCTCATATATTTACCCCCTCACTGTCTATACTGTGTGCTCACACATACCCGACTCCCCATACTGTGTCTGCACACATCCCATCACCCTCACTCCCCATACTGTGTCCACATACATTTACCCATTCGCACCCCTTACTGTCTGCACCCATCCCGCAAACTGTTTCCTCATACATACCCTCATACATAAATACTCTTTATTTTGTGTCCTCAAATCTCCCCACACACATTAAATCCCACCCCCACTCCAAATCCCCCCGTCCCCAGTCTCCCACACACATTAAGTACCCCCATCCCCACTCCAAATCCCCCCACACACATTAACCCCCCATCCCCACTCCAAATCCCACACACATTAAGTTTCCCCATCCCCATTCAATAACCCCCATCTCTACTCCCAAATCCCCCCACACATTATGTACACCCCACACATTAACCCCCCACACATTAACCCCCATCTCCACTCATTAACCCCCCACACACATTAATCCCCATCTCTCATTAACCCCCCACACATTAACTCCCATCCCCACATTAACCCCCATCTCCACTCATTAACCCCATCCCCACATTAACCACCTTTCCACTCATTAACCCCCCACTCATTAACCCCCCCATATCTCCCATCTTTGGTGGTTCTTCAGCTCCACAGAGGAGCATACTTACCACCAGCGTTCGCTCTGCGCGCCGGGGAGTGACATCAGCAGCGTGATCACATGACCTGATCACACTGCTGACATCGCTCTGACCCGGCGGTCAGAGCTTCAATTGTACTGGCGTCTGTATAGATGCCAGTGCAATTGCTGCCTGGGAGCCGGCACGGCCTCCTTCTCTGCACCAGCTGTCAGCTTGACAGCCGACACAGAGAACAGCCGACTCACAGGATGGGGAGCGGCAGAACGCAGCCACCGGGGGGAGACACTGTGGACCGCTGCATTAGGCGGCCCGACTGCGCACCCCCTGCTGGCTGCGTCCCCCTGGATACGCCTCTGATACCAGCGGTTCTGAGGAAGATCAGGGAGGACAGATCCAGAGTGATTGTGATAGCCCCCTTTTGGCCAAAAAGACCATGGTTCTACTGGCTGAGAGTGATGTCAGTGACGGACCCATGGGTGCTCCCTGAGGACCAGGACCTTCTAACACAGGGTCTCTTCAATCACCCTCAGAAGTCTGGGCTGCATTTGACAGCCTGGAATTTGAAAGATCACTACTAGAGAAAAAGGGATTCTCAGCGGGGTTAATATTCACCTTACTCAGTAGCAGAAAACTAGTGACTCAAAAAATTTATGGAGGGGTATGGAAAAAATTCTTATCTGTCTCAGGCACAAAATGGGAAGGGGAAGTTCCGATAGTGGCAATACTGGAATTTCTGCAGAAAGGTTTAAGGGCCTTTCTCACATAGCGAGATCGCTAGCGAGATCGCTAAAGCGTCACCAATTTTGTGACGCAACAGCAATCTTGCCAGCGATCTCGCTTTGTGTGACTCGTACCTGCGACCGGCCCCCCTGCTGGATATCGCTGATTGTGTTCGAATGGCCTGGGCCATTTTTTCGTCTTTGGCATCCTGCTGGCCAACATGCATCACTGTGTTTGGCGCCGACTATCGACGTCGTTGGCGACGCAGAACTCATGGACGCAGGCGGAAGTCATCAGAATCGCTGCGGTGTGACAGGTAACAGTGATCCCAGACGGATCACTGTATCGCTGCTGCGTCGCTGGAGAGATCTGCCTGTTTGGCAACTCACTAGTGACCATTTAGCGAAGCACCAGTGATCCTGACCAGGTCGTATCGTTGTTGGGATCGTTGGTGCATCACTAAAAGTAACGGGAACCTTAGGCTGAGTTCACACGTGGCGTTTTTTTTGTGTTTCTGCGGCAGTTTTAATCGCGCCATTTTGCCGCGAAAACGCGAAAAATAAGCATCCCATGCATTCCTATGGGATTCCGCAATGCTGTGCTAATGCTGCGGTTTTTACCGCGGCGGAATCGCTTTGCGGTAAAAACCGCAGCATGCTCATTAATTTGCGGAATCGTGGCGATCCCGCACCCATAGGAATGCATTGTTCCGCTTACTTCCCGCATGTGGCTGTGCCCACCATGCGGAAAGTAAGCAGAACATTTGCGGATGGTACCCACGGTCCGGAGGAGAGGAGACTGTCCTCCGAGCTTTGGGTACCATATCCCTGTAAAAAATAGAATTTAAAAATAAAAAATATTGTTATTCTCAACCTCCGATGTTCCGCGCAGTCTTCCCACTTCTCTTCACGCTCCCGTTCCCAGTAATCCTTTGCGAAAATGCCCGCGATGACGTCCGTTCTCGCGGGATCGCGAAGTCTCGTGGTCATTCGCGCGACGTCATCGCGAATTACCGCGAGACATCGCGATCCCGCGAGAACGGACGTCATCGCGGGCATTTTCGCAAAGGATTACTGGGAACGGCTGCGCGGGACGTCGGAAGGTAAGAATAACACCATTTTTTATTTTTTTTTGCATTTTATCTATTACTACTGATGCTGCATAGGCGGCCTCAGTAGTAAAAAGTTGGTCACACTCGTCAAACACTATGTTTGACGAGTGTGACCAACCTGTCAATCAGTTCTCCAAGCGATGCTACAGATCGCTTGGAGAACGCTAGCATTCTGCAAGCTAAATACGCTTGCAAAATGCTAGTTTTTCCGCGGGAAAATCACAGGAATTTAAAATTCGATTTTCCCGCGGACTGGAATTCCGGAATTCTCGCGGTAATTTCCGCGAGAGTTCCGGTACGTGTGCACTTAGCCTTAGAGTTTGGGTTAGCCGTCAGTACCCTCAAAGTACACATCGCAGCCCTGGCAGCTTTATTTAACTGTGACCTGGTGGGTGACCAGGTTTATCCGAGTCTGTACTAGAGCTGACTCTGTCCTGTCTCCTACTCCTCCTCCTTGGGATCTAAATTTAGTCCTAGCATCTCTGACAGAGAGTCTGTTTGAACCACTAAACACAACATCAGATAAAATTCTAACATTAAAAACAGCCTTATTAGTGGCACTCACATCAGCCCGTAGGATTGGGGATTTATCAGCAGACCCTCCCTACACTCAGGTCATGGACAATAGAGTTGTGTTAAAATTAGATCCAGCATACCTTCCCAAGGTGGTATCAAAATACCATAGGGCTCAGGAGATAATCTTCTCATCCTTTTGTCCTAACCCTAGTAACCAGAAGGAGGAGAGGCTTCATTGCTTAAGCCCCCATTACACACTGCGATATCGCTAGCAATATCGCTGTAAGGTCACCGATTTTGTGACGTTGCAGCGATATTGCTAGCGATATCGCTGCATGTGATACTTACCTCCGACCGGCTCCCCCGCTGGTTATCGCTGATCGCGCGAGAAGCTGCTGGACCATTCCTCGTCGTCCACTTCCTGCGGCGCTTCCTGCTGTGACGACGAGCGACGCGTGGAGCCGGGCGGGAGGACGCAGGATCGCCGCATCTGACAGGTAAGTAGCGACTCCCGTCCCCAGCGATGTCGCTGGTGAGATCTGCCTGAGTGGCAGCTCACTAGCGACCACCCAGCGATTCACCAGCGATCCTGACCGCGTCATATCGCTGGTCGGGATCGCTGGTGAGTCGCTAGGTGTAACGGTACCCTTAGACGTTAGAAGATGTATCCTGCAGTATTTAGAGATAACGAGACCTTGAGGAAAACAGAGGGCCTTATTTGTCTCATTCCAGGGGGCAAAGAAGGGCCTTAAAGACTCTAAACAGACTATAGCTAGATGGGTATGAGAGGACATTATGCTAGCACATAGTAGTGCAGGCAGGGCTGTTCCAGAGGGTCATGGCGACGTCCTGGGCGGAGAGAGCAGACGCTTCCATCGACCAAATCTGTAAGGCGGCCACTTGGTCCTCTCCGTCTACCTTTTTCTAACATTATAGGTTACACCTATCTACTACCTCTGATCTCACATTCGGGAGAAGAGTGTTACAAGCAGTGATCCCTCCCTAAGAGAATACAAATCTCTGTAACACTCTCATGGTGCCGTCATGTATGATGGAAAAACACGGGTATTACATACCTGGTAATGTGTTTTTTCATGAGACATGACAGCACCCTTATATTCCCTCCCTATTTGATCACATTATTAGTTGGGTGCATTATTAGCATTAAACACTCCCTTCGGTGTTGGTAATTTAGTTGTTATAAAGGATGTATTATTTATATGTACACTAACCTGCAGAGTTCCCCTCGTGCTCTGATGAAACAACTGATGCAGAGAGAGGAGCTGCCCCTTTTATCTTGAAGGTTTCCTGTCCTTGAAAGGCGGATCCTCACTCTTGTGGTGCCGTAATGTCTCATGAAAAAACACATTACCAGGTATGTAATACCCATGTTTTTTGGGTGCGGAGCTGACATTTTTATTGATACGATTTTGGGGTAGATACAATGTTTTGATCGCCCGTTATTGCATTGTATTGTATAAAAAAAACATCATTTTGGCTTTTCGATTTTTTTCTTTCTTGTTGCACCATTTACTGATCGGATTATTTTTATATTTTGATACTGTTAGATGCTAGCAGGAACCCGGGATGCAGTGACGAGCAGGAGGCAGAGCAAGAGTTGACGGGCACTTTATGCAAAGTAGTGTGCAGCCAATACTCCACGCAGGGAGTTTGCAGTAATGATACCGAACAAATGCAGGAAGGGGAACAGTGGATAAAACAATGTTAACAAATAGCACAAAGCAATTCAACTTACCAGTCTGTAGCTTCCGGACGGACAAGGTTGAAAGATCCCACGATGGTGATGCAGGTGCCGCGAGACGTCTCTGAAGCAATACCTGATGAAGTTAAGGCACTGTCTCTGTACTGCAATGGCGTGGCGTGCTGGTCTTGACGTAATCCCTCAGTCCTGGAACACGGTGTTATGTGACGGAAAGGAGTTGGCTCAGCAAGTGTAAAGCAAAGTCCCGGAGTGGAGGCCACAGCAGGACCCCGCGGATAGGCTTGCACTGTAGGGTCTGCATGATATGGCACGTCAATAGTTATCAGGGGTGCTGACCAGTCAGGGCTCTCAGGTGTCGGAGTCTGTGAGATGCTCAGTCCAGTAGGTGCGCAAGTAGTGTGCGAAAGGGCCGACAGGTTGCAGAGTAATCCCGCTGGTTGGTCAGAAACCGTGGAGACGGAGTCAACCTTCAGCTTGTACTGTCTTCCCGCCAGAAGCCCCGTTTTCACACGCTCCGCTCCTTTTATATCCACCCCGCCCCCCCCATAGTCGGGTGCAAAGATCTGTGTTGGTCAGAAAGTCCTGCAGGAAGCCCATCCCCCGGCAACACTGGTGACAGCCCCGATAGTTCCAGCCCGGACACGCAAGAAGCTGCCCTAGCCTGGTCCATCCTCCTACATTCCTCCACTCCTTTCACTTGCCATTCCATGGGCGAGGCTTCTCAGTAACTGCATTGGCATTTCACACTCTTCCGAATTTTTCGTTGTCGAACAAATTGGTCTTGTTCATAAAGATTGGGGGTTTGCCAGCTGTTTTATGTTCGGAGCGCCATAGATTGGAAGGAGTAGTGGAGTCCTCGGGAACAGTGGAGGAAATGTCTGTACTTTCTGAGACGTCTTCCTCAGGAACCTTTGGTTCTGTACTTTCCTCATCTTCTTCCTTTATGACAGGGACCAGCTCAAAAGTCTGTGGTACCTCTTCCACTTGTACAGGATCTTTGGACAAGCAAGGCCGAAGCATGTTTCGATGAACCACTTGAGTAGTGGAGCTGCCGCTCCTCTCAGACTGTATCTCATACACAGGGCCTTCATAACCAATTTGTTTCTTTACCCGATATGGGCTCCTCTCCCAGCGGTTTTCCAATTTGTCTCATGGACGTTTGTCTCGCACTAAGACGCGGTCTCCAACTTGAAGATCTGTGGCCCATGGTGGGGTTCTTTCAGCATGGTCTAACTCACGTAATCTAGTCTGTACTAACCGATGCATGGTCTGTAGATGGTATTGATGTTTCCGGACCCATGAGGACACTCCTACTAATGAGCAATCTTCCTCTGGATCCAATTCTAACTCGGTGGTTCCTTTGCTATCTCGGACAAACATGAGCGAATAGGGAGTGTAAGCGGTGGTGCTGTGCACTCGGTTGTTAGACACAGACCAACTCAAAACCAACTCAGGCCACCGGGCCTTTACGATCTTCTTCCAAAGTTCTCAGAATTTGGATTAACATATGGTTGAAACATTCACATGCACCGTTACCCTGCGGATGATATGGTATAGTCCAAGATTTGTCAATTCGATATATGCAATGTAATTCCTCCATCACCTTCCCCAGGAAACAAGCTCCCTGATCAGAATGAATCCGTTTCGGGCATCCATAAATTTGAATGAAATTTTTGCAAATGTTGTATGCAGCTTATTCCACAGTTTGATCACTGGTAGGGGTCACGACAGCAAATTTTGTAAAATAGTCTACCATTACTAGACAATGCTCATATCCCTGGTGAGCTGGCCCAATGGTAAATACAGTTGTGGCCAAAAGTATTGACACCCCTGCAATTCTGTCAGATAATACTCAGTTTCTTCCTGAAAATGATTGCAAACACAAATTCTTTGATATTATCTCCATTTAATTTGTCTTAAATGAAAAAACACAAAAGAGAATGAAGCAAAAAGCAAAACATTGATCATTTCACACAAAACTCCAAATATGGGCCAGACAAAAGTATTGGCACCCTCAGCCTAATACTTGGTTGCACAACCTTTAGCCAAAATAACTGCGACCAACCGCTTCAGGTAACCATCAATGAGTTTCTTACAATGCTCTGCTGGAATTTTAGACCATTCTTCTTTGGCAAACTGCTCCAGGTCCCTGATATTTGAAGGGTGCCTTCTTCAAACTGCCATTTTTAGATCTCTCCACAGGTGTTCTATGGGATTCAGGTCTGGACTCATTGCTGGCCACCTTAGAAGTCTCCAGTGCTTTTTGAAGTGTGTTTTGGGTCATTGCCCTGCTGGAAGACCCATGACCTCTGAGGGAGACCCAGCTTTCTCACTCTGGGCCATACATTATGCTGCAAAATTTGTTGGTAGTCTTCTGACTTCATAATGCCATGCACACAGACAAGCAGTCCAGTGCCAGAGGCAGCAAAGCAACCACAAAACATCAGGGAACCTCCGCCATGTTTAATTGTAGGGACCGTGTTTTTTTCTTTGAATGCCTCTTTTTTTTCTCCTGTAAACTCTATGTTGATGCCTTTTCCCAAAAAGCTCTACTTTTGTCTCATCTGGCCAGAGAACATTCTTCCAAAACGTTTTAGGCTTTTTCAGGTAAGTTTTGGCAAACTCCAGCCTGACTTTTTTATGTCTCAGGGTAAGAAGTGGGGTCTTCCTGGGTCTCCTACCGTACAGTCCCTTTTCATTCAGACGCTGACAGATAGTATGGGTTGACACTGTTGTGCCCTCGGACTGCAGGGCAGCTTGAACTTGTTTGGATGTTAGTCAAGGTTCTTTATCCAACATCCGCACAATCTTGCGTTGAAATCTCTTGTCAATTTTTCTTTTCCGTCCACATCTAGGGAGGTTAGCCACAGTGCCATGGGCTTTAAACTTCTTGATGACACTGTGCACGGTAGACACAGGAACATTCAGGTCTTTGGAGATGGACTGGTAGCCTTGAGATTGCTCATACTTCCTCACAATTTGGTTTCTCAAGTCCTCAGACAGTTATTTGGTCTTCTTTCTTTTCTCCATGCTCAATGTGGTACACGCAAGGACACAGGACAGAGGTTGAGTCAACTTTAATCCAGGTCAACTGGCTGCAAGTGTGATTTAGTTATTGCCAACACCTGTTAGGTGCCACAGGTAAGTTACAAGCATCACATGATTTTTCGAACAGTGCCAATACTTTTGTCCACCCTCTTTTTTACGTTTGGTGTGGAATTATATCCAATTTGGCTTTAGGACAATTCTTTTTGTGTTTTTTTTTATTTAAGACAAATTAAATGAAGATAATAATACCAAAGAATTTGTGTTTGCAATCATTTTCAGGAAGAAACTGAGTATTATCTGACAGAATTGCAGGGGTGTCAATAATTTTGGCCACAACTGTAGTCTATCACCAATAATTTGAAGGGGGCAGATGTCACTATGGTCTGTATCGGAGCTTTCTGTTCTGGCGGTTTTGCCAATTCACACGTCTGGCAGGCTCTGCATGTCTCTTCAACTATCATCTTCAGCCGTGGATGATAAATAAACCGCAGTAACCATTGAAAAGTCTTTTCGGGGCCAAAATGTGCACCTCTTTCGTGGTACTCAGTGGAGATTTCGGATAACAGAGTGCCTGGAACCAGGACTTGCCAGGTGACCCCCAGCTCCGTCTGAAGTTGCACCTTTTGATAAAGCAAACCATTTTTCATCTGGAGGCGTTCCCATTGTCGAAGTATCCGCAGGGTTTCCGGAGAGAGTGTGTCCCTTTCTGCATGACTGGGGAGCTTATTTGAAGTTGCACACCGTCTCAATAGAGCAAACGCTATCTTCTTGTTGCAGCCAGACCCATCCATCCCAGGTTTGCCCCAGAACACCTCCCGGGGCATGTGTTCACACCTGGTCCTGTGTTGCCACTACTGTCCTGGCAGGCTCTAGGAACCTGGGAGTCTCCACACTTTCCAATTCCTCATCTCTATTTTGCCCTGGCTCCCGATGTCTTCTTCTGGATAGACATTAGCCTGAATGTTCTCCGATCCCCTCTTGTTCGTGACTTTGTATTGAAACTTCACCATTCTTGCCACCCATCGTTGCTCCAAAGCCCCCATCTTCGCATTTTCTAGATGAGCCAAGGGATTATTATCGGTGCACACAAGGACAGATAAGTATTCCGCGAACCTCTCCATCACAGCCCACACCAATGCGAGCAGCTCCAACTTGAAGGAACTGTAGTTGTCTGGATTACGTTCAGAATGGTGATCGGACCGACTTGCATAAGCGATTACCCTCTCTCTTCCACCCTGTATATGTGACAACACAGCCCCAAGTCCATGTAGACTCCAGTCAGTGTGGAGAATGAACGGTTGAGAAAAATCCACCTAAGCCAGCACAGGAGCTTCTGTTAATGCTTTCTTCAAATCTTGAAAAGCTTCCTCTTGATGTTCTTTCCAGCAAACATTCCAGTTCCTTGCGCCTGAGGGTGCTCCTTTTCAACAGTTCTTGTAGTGGTCTGATCTGGCGGGCAAAGTTATTCACAAAGCGGCCGTAATAACCAGTCAGTCCCAGAAATGCATGAACATCCTTCACCGTCTCGGGAGTGGGCCAATCTTGCATTGCAGTGATCTTCTCTCGGGAGGGCTTCACCCCTTGAGAAGACACAACATGACCCAAGTATTCAATCTGAGCACGGAACAAATGACATTTTTGAGGTTTCTTCTGTAACGTCCACACAGTATAAGAAATTCAAGACAGAACGCTTTAACTGTATTTTATTCTTCTCCTTCTTCCTCCAGCACACAGCGAAACATTTCTCTCCTCAGGCTAAACTGAAACTCTCCCAACCTACTTCCTGTCTATATCATTCCAGTCACAAGATTTCCTTTCTTAAAGAGACAGGTCAAATCATTATACATTACATCATCCCTCTTTTTTTTTTTATATAGTAACAACCTCAAACAAAATATTGACAAGGCAACAACGCGAAAAGAAGAAAAACATCCAAGAAAAGACATATGTCTGTATTGTCTTATTTGTTCATTTCCAAATCAGGCATTTTAATTACATCTCTTCAATAAGTCTCGATGGAGCCCTTCTTTCCCGTGTAGGGTAATGTCTGGGTTCATTGGGGGTGTCCATTGCTGACTGATCAACTACCCCCCATTTTCCCTCTCCACCATCGGGTACCAAATCTTCCACCGGTGCGAGTTCATTACCATTGATAGGCGGTATTCGGTTGCCCTCCCAGGGCTGTGGGGTACTCGGCACCGGGCCGGTGTCAGGTGAATGTGTCACAGCAGCGGTGACCCGGTCCGTGGCCCTGGGCGCCCAAGTAATGGGGGAATGTAGTTAATGGAATGGAATAGTTCGTGATGCCACCTGTGGTGCTCGGTAAGGGAGGTGTTAAGCCGACGCTGCAGACAGATCCGCTGGGACTGATGGTAGGGTGCAGCAAGGGTGTGAAAGCTCCCCACAGGTGAAGCTATAGTCCCAGGGCAGTGTAGAGGTGGTTGGCACGGGGATGTAGCAGTGCCGGAAAGGTAGGAAGCAGACAAGACACAGCGGGGGTCCAATTTCTGTACCTTTACTTGATAACTGCAGTCCAGGGTCCTGATTACAGATGGTAACGGAGCAGGCTAGCCTGGAAGCAACTTAGGGATTCTCTCTCAGCAGACGGGCTGTGCAGTCTCCTTCCTAGCGTTTGTTTGAATGAAGCACTCCAGTACTAAGTTACTCTGAAGTTCCTCCTGTCAGATGTTCCCAAGAACCTTACTTGCACGACAGACAGCCTGTAGCCTCTCTTGTGGACTCCTCTTTCTCTGATTCCTGGCTCTCTATCCAAGATGCTGTTGTGCCTCAAGTCTTAGATGGGAGTAGGGCATTTACAGCCTCCTACTCCTCTGGTATCTGCTGTAGGACAGTTAGTATCCTTACAGCCGTGGAGACCAGGCTCCAGTTCTTGCGCTCTCACTGCGAGGGAGCTCTCCTTTCCTAGCTCAACCTCCAGCAGCTCTCTACACGTCTTCACACTTCACCCTCCACAGACTAACTGACTACTCCTTCCTCCTAGCCCTCAGATAGCACTCCTCCCCTTAATCCTGGTTGAGTTCCCCCTGCTGGCCTAGAGTGGAACTGTGTTGCATGTGTGGCGCCCTTGAGGCTCAGTTGTTGAGTTCATTTTCCCCTTCACTACTGAGGCCCGAGGAACTCCCTCTTCTGGTGAAGAAAGGTAGTGAGCCTGATTGTCAAACACCTGGGGCTGATGATGATGACTGGCTGAGTGGAGTTAATGACTGGATATAAGGCTGCCTGCGCCCTTCTGGCCTGCGGGTGATTTCTCTGTGGACTTCTAGGAAACCAGTCTGATTCCTGCTCATCTAAAGCTAAGATTTCTGCTTTGCCTTTTTGCATTAGTGTTTTGTTTTCCTTGCTTTTCTGGATTCTGCCATTCCCTGCTGGGGTGAGCTGAATCTCCTTTTGCCTGTTGCTCTGTCTTCAGAATATTCCTGAGTAGAGTTGAGCGAAACGGGTCGAAAAAATTCAAAAGTCGCCGACTTTTGGCAAAGTCGGGTTTCATGAAACGAAACCCGACCCTAGGATGAGGTCGGCCACGAGGTCGGCGACTTACGCGCCAAAGTCGCGTTTCAAAAGTTTGTTTTGCGCTCTTTTTCAGCCAATCAGGATCCACGGACACTGTGGGCAACGTGATGACCTAGGCACGGGTCACCACCATCTTTCAGAAGGGCATGCAAGTGATTGGCTTGCTTTGGTGGGCGTCACAGGGGGTATAAAAGGGCGTGCACGCCGAGCGCCATCTTACTTCTGCCGATCTTAGTATAGGGAGAGGTTGCTGCTGATTCTGTAGGGAGAGCGTTAGGCAGGGAAGAAGACAAAAAAACTGCTTCTGCTGCTAGCGATTTGGCCTGCACAACACACAAGTCACTGTGTGTGCAGTGCAAGGGGAGGCTATATTGTGGTGTATCAGTGGTGTTGGTTGTTGGGCTGCCTTTTAAGGCTTCCTGACACGCTGGCATTGCTGTTTACCCACTGCTCCGCAAACTGCTTTTTTAAAAGCAATCCAATCTCCCTTATCCTCTAGTCACTTTTGTCACAGCTGTGCCATCGAGCCTGTCACATAGCGCTCAGATATCAGTGGGCCTCACACAATCCACAAGTGTCCAGTGTCCAAAAGTGTGCGCAGAGATTCAAAATCTCCATTATCCTCTCGTCACTTTGGTCACAGGCAGCTGTGCCATCGAGCGTGTCACATAGCGCTCAGATATCAGTGGGCCTCACACAATCCACAAGTGTCCAGTGTCCAAAAGTGTGCGCAGAGATTCAAAATCTCCATTATCCTCTCGTCACTTTGGTCACAGGCAGCTGTGCCATCGAGCGTGTCACATAGCGCTCAGATATCAGTGGGCCTCACACAATCCACAAGTGTCCAGTGTCCAAAAGTGTGCGTAGAGATTCAAAATCTCCATTATTCTCTCGTCACTTTGGTCACAGGCAGCTGTGCCATCGAGCGTGTCACATAGCGCTCAGATATCAGTGGGCCTCACACAATCCACAAGTGTCCAGTGTCCAAAAGTGTGCGCAGAGATTCAAAATCTCCATTATCCTCTCGTCACTTTGGTCACAGGCAGCTGTGCCATCGAGCGTGTCACATAGCGCTCAGATATCAGTGGGCCTCACACAATCCACAAGTGTCCAGTGTCCAAAAGTGTGCGCAGAGATTCAAAATCTCCATTATCCTCTCGTCACTTTGGTCACAGGCAGCTGTGCCATCGAGCGTGTCACATAGCGCTCAGATATCAGTGGGCCTCACACAATCCACAAGTGTCCAGTGTCCAAAAGTGTGCGCAGAGATTCAAAATCTCCATTATCCTCTCGTCACTTTGGTCACAGGCAGCTGTGCCATCGAGCGTGTCACATAGCGCTCAGATATCAGTGGGCCTCACACAATCCACAAGTGTCCAGTGTCCAAAAGTGTGCGCAGAGATTCAAAATCTCCATTATCCTCTCGTCACTTTGGTCACAGGCAGCTGTGCCATCGAGCGTGTCACATAGCGCTCAGATATCAGTGGGCCTCACACAATCCACAAATGTCCAGTGTCCAAAAGTGTGCACAGAGATTCAAAATCTCCATTATCCTCTCGTCACTTTGGTCACAGGCAGCTGTGCCATCGAGCGTGTCACATAGCGCTCAGATATCAGTGGGCCTCACACAATTCACAAGTGTCCAGTGTCCAAAAGTGTGCGCAGAGATTCAAAATCTCCATTATCCTCTCGTCACTTTGGTCACAGGCAGCTGTGCCATCGAGCGTGTCACATAGCGCTCAGATATCAGTGGACCTCACACAATCCACAAGTGTCCAGTGTCCAAAAGTGTGCGCAGAGATTCAAAATCTCCATTATCCTCTCGTCACTTTGGTCACAGGCAGCTGTGCCATCGAGCGTGTCACATAGCGCTCAGATATCAGTGGGCCTCACACAATCCACAAGTGTCCAGTGTCCAAAAGTGTGCGCAGAGATTCAAAATCTCCATTATCCTCTCGTCACTTTGGTCACAGGCAGCTGTGCCATCGAGCGTGTCACATAGCGCTCAGATATCAGTGGGCCTCACACAATCCACAAGTGTCCAGTGTCCAAAAGTGTGCGCAGAGATTCAAAATCTCCATTATCCTCTCGTCACTTTGGTCACAGGCAGCTGTGCCATCGAGCCTGTCACATAGCGCTCAGATATCAGTGGGCCTCACACAATCCAAAAGTGTCCACTGTCCACAAGTGTGTGCAGAAATTCTAAATCTCCCCTGTCCTATAGACACCTTGTACCTTGTTTTACATTACTATATAGTTTGTTGGATTTTGTCTACATTTCTACCAAAAATGAGGAAGGCTGGTGGAAGAGACCGTGGAATTGGGCGGGGGTTGGCAGCTGGTAATGATGGTGTTGGTGGTGGATCCGATGGTAGTGGCAAGAGCAAAATAGGACCGAATGCAGGAGGTGCTGACCCTGCGTCATCGTCTGGCTACATAAGGCCTCGAACGCTTAGTTTTCTAGGAGTTGGCAAACCGCTTTTAAAGGCAGAGCATCAGGAAAAAGTTTTGTCTTACATTGCTGACTCAGCCTCCAGCTCTATCGCCTCCTCTTCTTCAGTTGTAAAAAGTAAAAGCACTGAGTCGTCATTGGAGGCTCATGTTCATGAACCACACCTTTCCTTGTGTCCTTCAACCCAACCAAGATTGAAGGATGACGCAGGCCATACTACTGATTACTCCATGGAGCTGTTTTCACATACCATGCCTGGATTATCAAGTGAAATGGAGAATTACCCAGGCCAAGATGAATCTGACATGGAGTGCACTGATGCACAGCCGCTGATGGATGATTCTGCTGGTACATTCACTCAGAGCACTACATTGTCCTCGCAGTGTACAGAGCCAGATTTTGACCCTGATGAGATTCAGGTGCCCCTTCCCGCACACTATACCACCATACACGGTGACACAGAGAAAGGTGCACATGACATAGAAGAGGAGGTGATGGATGACCCAGTTGTTGACCCAGATTGGCATCCATTGGGGGAAGAGGGTGCTGCTTCCAATAGCTCAGATGAGGAGCATCCACAGCAGACATCGACATCGCAACAGCTGTTATCTGGCAGGCCCGGAGCACTCCAAAGACAGGTTCCAAACATCAAAAGAGTTGCTGGACAGCTTGTCCAGAGGGTGAAAAGATCACAGCGTGCTAGGCCGCAAAATGTCTGCCAAAGTAGGAAGAGTGCAGTGTGGCACTTTTTTGAACAAAATCCTCCTGATCAGGCCAAGGTTATCTGTAAGAAGTGCGCAAAGACCTTTAGCCGAGGGAAAAATCTGAAAAATTTGAATACCAGTTGCATGCTTAGACATTTAACCAGCATGCACTTGCAAGCGTGGACACAACACCAAACCTCAAGTGCCACATGTGCAACTGATCACAACGAAGGTAGTCAGCAACGCTACATTGTTTCCCCCACTGTAAGCCCACCGGTTAGCACAGCAGCAAATGTTGAGGTGTCGTTGCAAGACCACAGCAGTCAGGGAATCCCACTGTTAAATCAACGAAAGACTGATTCTAGGCCATCAGAAAGAACACCAACTCCATCACCATCATCAACCCTCTCTCAGTCCGCCCTGTCCACCGCTACTTCCACCATATGCAGCTCTCAAGTCCAGCTCACCCTCCCAGACACTATGAGTAGGTCAAGAAAGTACTCAGTCTCTCATCCGCGTACACTGGGTTTGAACGCCCACATTGCCAAACTAATCTCGTTTGAGATGATGCCCTTTCGGTTGGTGGAAAGCACAGCTTTCCGCGAACTCATGGCCTATGCAGTATCACGCTATGACCTACCCAGTCGCCACTTCTTCTCTCGCAAAGCCATCCCAGCCCTCCACCATCATGTGAAAGACCGCATTGTCCATGCACTCAAGCAGTCAGTGAGCGGAAAGGTGCACCTCACAACTGATGCATGGTCCAGTCGGCATGGCCAGGGCCGTTACGTGTCCATCACTGCACACTGGGTTAATGTGGTGGATGCAGGGTCCACAGGGGACAGCGGTGGTGGGACAGTGCTGCCTAGCCCACGGTATAGGAAACAGTTGGCTGTAGGCGTTTGACCCTCCTCCTCCTCCTCCTCCTCCTCCTCCTCCAGAAGCGAAAGCTCGTCCACAGAGCGCAGTCGTACGAGCACTCCATCTGCAGCTGCCACTGTTGCACACGATGTGTCCCCCTATCGAGCAGCTAGTGGAAAGCGTCAGCAGGCTGTGTTGCAGATGATGTGTTTGGGCGACAGACACACCGCCGAGGTGCTGGCCGAGTACTTGAAGCGACAAACTGAGTCATGGCTGGGCAGTGTACATCTTGAGGCAGGCAAGGTAGTTAGTGATAACGGACGTAATTTTGTGGCAGCCATAGCCCTTTCAAAACTCAGCCACATACCTTGCTTGGCTCACACCTTGAACCTGGTGGTGCAGTGCTTCCTCAAAAATTATCCGGAGTTAACAGCCCTGCTCCAGAAGGTGCGAAGACTGTGCGCGCACATCCGCCGGTCGCCTGTACACTCCGTTCGTATGCAGAAGCTGCAGCGATTGCTCCACCTTCCCAACCACCGCCTCATTATCGACATTGCAACAAGGTGGAACTCCACCCTGCACATGGTGGAGCGGCTGTGCGAGCAGAGGCAGGCCATAATGCATTTGTGGCAGGATACACGGCCAGGCACACTGAGAGCAGACATGGAGTTGACAGGCGTGCAGTGGTCGAAGCTGAAAGACCTTTGTAAAGTCCTTCAGTGTTTTGAGGAATGCACACGGCTGGTAAGCGCAGACGACGCCATCCTAAGCATGAGCATCCCACTTATGCGTCTGCTCATGCAAACTTTGACGCACCTTAAGGAGCAGGCGTCTGCAGCCAATGTTGATGAGGAGGAAGAGGAGGAGGGAATCCTTGATGACATTCAGCCATTGTCTGCTCAGGGACCTCTCCTGGACGAGGTGGAGGAAGAAGAGGAGGAGGAGGAGGATGATGGGGATGATTACTTAGGGGAGGAGGATGCATCTCGTGGGGCAAGTGAAAATGTTGGCGTGGCAAGGTCTGGTACAGGGTTTGTGCATGACTGGAGGGATGTGGATTTGCCAGAAAGTGCTCCTCCACCCAGCACTCGCAGTGCATCATTGACACCGGGAACATTGGCCCACATGTCAGATTATGCCTTGCGGATCCTAAAAAGGGACCCCCGCATTGCCAAAATGATGAACGATGACGACTACTGGTTGGCCAGCATCCTGGATCCACGCTATAAAGGCAAATTACAAAACATCATGCCACAGGAGAACCTTGACCTAATATTGGCTAATAAACAAGCAACTCTGGTAAATCGGTTGCTTGAGGCATTCCCAGCACACAGCAGCGGTGATGGTTCTCACACGAGCCGTACGGGCCGGGGGCAGCTTGGCAGAGGTGTTCGTGGTGCACACAGCAGAAGTGGCGTTGGAGACAGGGGTTTCATGACAATGTTGTGGACTGATTTTTCAAATACCGCTCACACAACTGGTAATACTGCATCGATGGAAAGTGACAGGAGACAGCAGTTGTCAACTATGGTTACAAACTACTTTTCCTCCCATATCGATGTTCTCCCACACAGGTCATTCCCCTTTGACTATTGGGCCGCTAAACTGGACACCTGGCCTGAATTGGCCCAATATGCCTTACAGGAGCTCGCTTGCCCAGCTGCAAGTGTGCTATCGGAAAGAGTCTTCAGTGCAGCTGGATCAATCCTGACAGAAAAAAGGACCCGTCTGTCAACCCAAAATGTGGATGATCTATCCTTCATTAAAATGAACCACGCATGGGTTTCCAAGGATTTTGTCCCACCTTCCCCTGATGACACATAGGGTGACAGAAAAATGGCTTGCTTTGGTCCACCTCTTCCTGGTACTTCACCTATTTCGCCTTTTGCATCAGCTGAATGTCCAACATCAACATATGCCACTTTCTAAAACTCCCTAACTGTGCTGCCTCCCCCCCCATGGCCGGGGTCACCACCTACCGCACGACACCGTGCGAGTGCCGTTGCCCTGGACAGGTGGGTAGGCCGACTCTTGGGCGCTGGCACTGGCACAGGGTCCCTCATAGTGCAATCAAGTGTCTGTGACGGTGGTGGTGCACACCCGCCGTCAGACACACCGCTGTACTATGAGGGGCCCAGTGCCAGTACCGACGCCCACGAGTGGGCCCCCCTTGCTTGGGCAGAGCCCCAGCATTTGCAAACTTTACCTCTCCCTGCTCCTCCGCTGTGTAATCTGGGCCGTCAAATCCATACTGTGCCTGACACCGTCTGAGCCTGCCTCCTGAGACATATATTTTGAATGTGTACGCTATCCATACATGTTATCCAGGGATACGGTACCCTTTCTAACCTTTGTGCAATCACGTGCAATCCATACTGTGCCTGACACCGTCTGAGCCTGCCTCCTGAGACATATATTTTGAATGTGTACGCTATCCATACATGTTATCCAGGGATACGGTACCCTTTCTAACCTTTGTGCAATCACGTGCAATCCATACTGTGCCTAACACCGTCTGAGCCTGCCTCATGCTGTATAGACATATATTTTGAATGTGTACGCTATCCATACATTTTATCCAGGGATACGGTACCCTTTCTAACCTTTGTGCAATCACGTGCAATCCATACTGTGCCTGACACCGTCTGAGCCTGCCTCCTGAGACATATATTTTGAATGTGTACGCTATATGGTTGGCGTACACATTCAAAATATATGTCTCAGGAGGCAGTCTCAGACGGTGTCAGGCACAGTATGGATTGCACGTGATTGCACAAAGGTTAGAAAGGGTACCGTATCCCTGGATAACATGTTATCCAGGGATACGGTACCCTTTCTAACCTTTGTGCAATCACGTGCAATCCATACTGGGCCTGACACCGTCTGAGCCTGCCTCCTGAGACATATATTTTGAATGTGTACGCTATCCATACATGTTATCCGGGGATACGGTACCCTTTTTAACCTTTGTGCAATCACGTGCAATCCATACTGTGCCTGACACTGTCTGAGCCTGCCTCCTGAGACATATATTTTGAATGTGTACGCTATCCATACATGTTATCCGGGGATATGGTACCCTTTCTAACCTTTGTGCAATCACGTGCAATCCATACTGGGCCTAACACCGTCTGAGCCTGCCTCCTGAGACATATATTTTGAATGTGTACGCTATCCATACATGTTATCCAGGGATACGGTACCCTTTCTAACCTTTGTGCAATCACATGCAATCCATACTGTGCCTGACACCGTCTGAGCCTGCCTCCTGAGACATATATTTTGAATGTGTACGCTATCCATACATGTTATCCAGGGATACGGTACACTTTCTAACCTTTGTGCAATCACGTGCAATCCATACTGGGCCTGACACCGTCTGAGCCTGCCTCCTGAGACATATATTTTGAATGTGTACGCTATCCATACATGTAATCCGGGGATACGGTACCCTTTCTAACCTTTGTGCAATCACGTGCAATCCATACTGGGCCTAACACCGTCTGAGCCTGCCTCCTGAGACATATATTTTGAATGTGTACGCTATCCATACATGTTATCCGGGGATACGGTACCCTTTCTAACCTTTGTGCAATCACGTGCAATCCATACTGGGCCTAACACCGTCTGAGCCTGCCTCCTGAGACATATATTTTGAATGTGTACGCTATCCATACATGTTAACCGGGGATACGGTACCCTTTCTAACCTTTGTGCAATCACGTGCAATCCATACTGGGCCTGACACCGTCTGAGCCTGCCTCCTGAGACATATATTTTGAATGTGTACGCTATCCATACATGTTATCCAGGGATACGGTACCCTTTCTAACCTTTGTGCAATCACGTGCAATCCATACTGGGCCTGACACCGTCTGAGCCTGCCTCCTGAGACATATATTTTGAATGTGTACGCTATCCATACATGTTATCCAGGGATACGGTACCCTTTCTAACCTTTGTGCAATCACGTGCAATCCATACTGGGCGTGAGAACGGCTGGCGAGCTGTTAAGCAAGCTACAGCACCTGTCCAGACAAGTACAGGGATTCCCTAGCGAGGAGACTTATTTGATTGTTTTCAATGTTGGGACAGCAATTTTTGAGGAGCACTATACTCTGGAGAATGATAGATGGGGCCCACCATACACTGGAACATTCCAAAGGTGGACATCAGACACTGGAGCAGCATTTACAGGGCCCATTATACACTAGAGCATTAGAAATGGGGCCCATTATGTTTGGAGCATTATTTGGGCCCATAAGACAGTGGAGCTTCATCCATGGGGACCAACATATACTGTAGCATTATGTGGAGCTCATCATATACTGTTTCAAACATTATATGGGACCAATGATTCTGTATGGAGAAATAGATGGGCCTCGTCATGAGATGTAAAAAGTGAGGTAATTTTCATTGTACTATACCGCTATTTATCTGCCGTATCGGAGCATGATGAGTTGTGGTATGTGTTAAAGGGGCGCTCTTTCGCCCAGGGCACATGAAAACCTGCAGCCAGCCCTCCCCCCCCACAACTTTAGCCAAATAGCCCCCATTTTTCAGTGCGTAACTTGTATTATGAAGTTAATTAAGGTTGACAAGCTTAAGTAAGAAGAATTGATGCTTTTGGCATTCAAATGGGCACTGTAGGTGTGTTTCCTGTCCTCCTCTCACTGCCAACTTTTATTCCCCATTGACTTACATTGGGTTTCGTGTTTCGGGACGACCCCGACTTTTCCCTATAATCGGACGATCTTGCTCGACCCGACTTTTGGAAAAGTCGGGTTTCACGAAACGAAACGCGACCCTAAAAAACCAAAAGTCGCTCAACTCTATTCCTGAGTACTGACATAGCTTTTTTTGAAGCCTAGCGTCTTCAGGGCCTTTTTACTGTCAGTTTGTTGGCTCTTATTTTCATAGGGTTTTTCACGGATTGCAGACAGCAGCCTTCCTGTCCTTTCCTATCTAAGCTAGCGCTAGCGTGGGCCCCGTCTTTGCTCAGTCTATCTTTCTGTCTGTGTTTTGTTCTTTCTTCTTGCTTCACCGTCATTATATGTGGGGGGGCTGCCTTTTGCTTTGGGGTCTGCTCTGGGGCAGTTTAGATTTCCCTTTCTGTCTTTAGGCTATGTAGTCCTCCGGCTGTGACCGAGGGGCCTAGGGCATCGTAGGAGCCCCCCACGGCTACTGCTAGTTGTGTTGATAGGTTCAGGGGTCTGCAATCCGATAGCTGCCAACTTATCTGGTTTTCTGGACTTAGCTAGCATTTCTATTTTTGCCTCCTACGGTGACTCATTCATAACAGAATCACCCGCCATACCGCAGATTCTAGGGTACTCAATAGCAGGAAAGAATTGTATAAAAAAATGTGTATATTTTTTTCTCTATATCTCTGAGGCCGTAGGGGGAATTTTTTTTTCTCTCAATGGAGATAAAGCAATTGTCTGATCGTGTGGAGAAGCTCGCTGCGGAAGTGCGGGGAATTTCCGCCTACCTTGCTCATTCACATGCTGCTGAACCAAAGATTCCTACACCTGATGTATTTTTTGGGGATCGGTCTAAATTTTTGAATTTCAAAAATAATTGTAAATTATTTTTTGCCTTGAAGCCTAACTCGTCAGGGAGCTCTGCGCAGCAGGTTAAAATTGTCATCTCTTTGCTGCGTGGCGATCCCCAGGATTGGGCGTTTTCTTTGAAACCAGATGATCCTATTCTGACTAATGTGAACGCATTTTTTCAGGCCTTGGGGTTGTTGTATGATGAACCTAATGCCATTGATCAGGCTGAAAAGACCCTGCTGGCATTGAACCAGGGTCGTGATTCTGCAGAATTTTACTGTCAAAAATTCCGAAAGTGGGCAGTACTTACAACCTGGAATGATAATGCCTTGGCTGCTCTCTTTCGGAAGGGGTTGTCAGAAGCCATAAAAGATACTATGGTGGGATTTCCTGTTCCCTCTGGTCTTGACGATTCTATGTCTTTAGCCATTCAGGTTGATTGGCGTTTACGCGAACGCAGAGCTGCACGAGAGGTGTTGCCACCTGTTGAACAAATGTCTGAACCTATGCAATGTGATAGAGTTTTTTCCAGAGAGCAGCGTCAGGAGTTCAGAAGTCGTAATAAGTTGTGTTTTTTCTGTGGAGATGACTCGCATATTATTTCTGTCTGTCCTAAACGCGAGAAACGCTTTGCACACACGTTTTCTGTTGGTGGTGTTCAACCTAAGTTTCTTCTGGCTATTACTCTGATCTGCTCCCTGTCCACATTTTTCGCCAAGGCTTTTGTGGATTCGGGAGCAGCTCTAAACCTAATGGACTTGGATTTTGCTAAACGTTGTGGATTTCCGATGACACCTCTGCAGACGCCTATCCCTTTGAGGGGGATTGGTGCTACTCCTTTGGCTAAAAATAAACCTCAGTTTTGGACCCAGGTGGTAATGCGGGTCGCCCCAGACCATCAAGAAAATTGCAGGTTTTTGGTGTTACATAATCTGCATGATACTATTGTTCTGGGGTTTCCCTGGTTACAAATTCATAATCCAGTTTTGGATTGGAAATCTGTGTCTGTGGTGAGTTGGGGTTGTCGGTGTGCATTTAGTGAGGCTCCGGTGTTTTCCACCTCTCCTCAGTCGCATGATGTTCCTGATTATTTGGCGGACTTTTATGATGTATTTAGTGAGAATGAGTCTGCGTCTCTGCCTCCTCATAGGAGTTATGACTGTGCTATTGAACTGAGCCCGGGGTGTAAATTTCCCAAGGGTCGGCTCTTCAATTTATCTGTACCCGAGCACGAGGCTATGCGGTCCTATATTAAGGAGACGTTGGAGAAGGGTCATATTAGACCATCCTCGTCACCCTTAGGTGCCGGGTTTTTTTTTGTAGCCAAAAAGGATGGATCATTAAGACCTTGTATTGATTATCGTGCTCTCAACAAAATTACTGTTAAATATCAGTATCCGTTACCCCTGATTTCTGATCTATTCTCCAGAGTTAAAGGTGCTTGCTGGTTTACCAAGCTTGACCTCAGGGGGGCGTATAATCTTATTCGCATTAAGCATGGGGATGAATGGAAGACGGCGTTTAATACTCCGGAGGGACATTTTGAGTACCTGGTGATGCCTTTTGGGCTCACTAATGCCCCTTCTGTCTTCCAGTGCTTCATGAACAATATTTTCCGAGATTTTGTCGATAAATTTTTGATTATCTATCTGGATGATATTTTGATCTTCTCCAAGGATTGGGATTCTCATGTGGAACATATTCGGACTGTGTTCTGGATCTTGAGGGAGAATTCCCTGTATGTCAAAGGATCTAAATGCCTTTTTGGAGTACAGAGGATTTCTTTTTTGGGATTTATTTTGTCCCCGTCAACTATTGAAATGGACCCGGCCAAGGTACAGGCCATTTACGATTGGGTTCAGCCCACTTCTTTGAAGGCCCTCCAGAAGTTTTTGGGTTTTGCTAATTTTTATCGGAAATTTATAGCAAAATTTTCTAGTATTGCCAAGCCATTGACTGATTTGACTAAGAAGGGTGCTGATGTGTTAAATTGGTCTCCGGAGGCTGTTTCTTCCTTTCAGGAGCTGAAGCGAAGATTCACCTCCGCCCCGGTTTTGCGGCAACCTGATGTCTCACTTCCGTTCCAGGTAGAGGTGGATGCTTCTGAGATTGGTGCAGGAGCTGTTTTGTTCCAAAAGGATCCTGTAACATCTAAAATGAATCCCTGTGCTTTCTTTTCCCGAAAGTTCTCTCCATCTGAACGTAACTATGATGTGGGGAATCGGGAACTGTTAGCCATGAAATGGGCATTTGAGGAGTGGAGACATTGGTTGGAGGGAGCTAAGCATCAAGTCGTGGTCCTCACTGACCACAAGAATTTGATTTACCTAGAGTCGGCTTAGCGCTTGAACCCTAGACAGGCTAGGTGGGCCTTGTTTTTTACACGTTTTGATTTTGTGGTTTCTTTTCTTCCTGGAACTAAGAATGTCAAGGCTGACGCCCTCTCTAGGAGCTTCTTTGCTGATTCTCCTGTGGTGACCAAGCCTGCTACCATCTTAGGCGAAGGGGTAGTTCTTTCTGCCATCTCGCCCGATTTGAGACGTGCTCTGGAAGAGTTCCAGGAGGACAAACCTGAGCGTTGTCCCAGTGGAAAGTTGTATGTTCCTGACCAGTGGAAGAAGAGAGTGATGTCTGAAGTTCATTGCTCTGCTTTGGCTGGTCATCCAGGTATTTTTGGTACTAGAGATCTGGTGAGTCGGTCTTTTTGGTGGCCCTCCTTGTCTCGTGATGTCAGGAATTTTGTGCAGTCCTGTGGGACGTGCTCCCGGTCTAAATCGTGTTCTCGCTCTAGTGGGTTGTTGATGCCTTTGCCTGTCCCCAAGAGGCCATGGACCCATATTTCAATGGATTTCATCTCTGATATGCCTGTCTCTCAAAGGATGACTGTTATTTGGGTGATTTGTGATAGGTTCTCTAAGATGGTTCATCTTGTACCACTCCCTAAGTTGCCGTCTTCCTCTGAATTGGTGCCCCTGTTTTTGCAACAGGTGGTTCGCTTGCACGGGATTCCTGAGAACATTGTATCTGACAGAGGAGTCCAGTTTGTGTCTAGATTTTGGAGAACTTACTGAATTCCAAGCTGGGAATTCAGTTGTCCTTCTCCTCTGCTTTTCACCCTCAGACCAATGGGCAGACAGAGAGAACAAACCAGACCTTGGAGTCATATTTGAGATGTTTTATTTCTGCTGATCAGGATGATTGGGTTTCATTTTTGCCCTTGGCCGAATTTGCTTTAAATAATAGAGCTAGTTCTGCCACTTTGATGTCTCCTTTTTTTTGTAACTTTGGGTTTCATCCTCGATTTTCTTCAGGGCAGGTGGAGCTCTCTGCCTGCCCAGGGGTTGACGCTGTGGTGGAGAGAATGCACCAGATCTGGGACCAAGTGGTGGATAAGTTATCTCTCTCCCAGGAAAAGGCCCAGTGGTTTTCCAACCGACATAGGACCATTGGTCCCCAATTTAAGGTTGGTGATATGGTGTGGTTATCATCAACAAATATTGCTATGAAGATGGCTTCTCCTAAGTTTAAGCCTAGATTTATTGGACCTTACAAGATTTTGGAGATTATTAATCCGGTCTCTTTTCGTTTGGCTCTTCCTGTCACATTTAAAATCCATAATGTGTTCCATAAATCTTTGTTGAAGAGGTTTGTTGAACCTGTTGTTCCGGGGGTGGCACCTCCAGACCCTGTATTGGTTGAAGGTAACATGGAATATGAGGTAGAGAAAGTACTGGATTCCCATCTGGCTAGACGAGACTCCAGTATTTGGTTAAGTGGAAGGGTTATGGTCAGGAGGATAATTCCTGGGTCTCTGCCTCTGATATTCATGCCAAAAGATTGGTGCGTGCCTTTCATCGGGCTCACCCTGATCGCCCTGGTGGCGTGGTTGAGGGTTCGGTGACCCCTCCTCAAGGGGGAGGTACTGTTGTGAGTTCATTTTCCCCTTCACTACTGAGGCCCGAGTAACTCCCTCTTCTGGTGAAGAAAGGTAGTGAGCCTGATTGTCAAACACCTGGGGCTGATGATGACTGGCTGAGTGGAGTTAATGACTGGATATAAGGCTGCCGACGCCCTTCTGGCCTGCGGGTGATTTCTCTGTGGACTTCTAGGAAACCAGTCTGATTCCTGCTCATCTAAAGCTAAGATTTCTGCTTTGCCTTTTTGCATTAGTGTTTTGTTTTCCTTGCTTTTCTGGATTCTGCCATTCCCTGCTGAGGTGAGCTGAATCTCCTTTTGCCTGTTGCTCTGTTTTCAGAATATTCCTGAGTACTGACATAGCTTTTTTGAAGCCTAGTGTCTTCAGGGCCTTTTTACTGTCAGTTTGTTGGCTCTTATTTTCATAGGGTTTTTCACGGATTGCAGACAGCAGTCTTCCTGTCCTTTCCTATCTAAGCTAGCGTGGGCCCCATCTTTGCTCAGTCTATCTTTCTGTCTTTGTTTTGTTCTTTCTTCTTGCTTCACCGTCATTATATGTGGGGGGGCTGCCTTTTGCTTTGGGGTCTGCTCTGGGGCAGTTTAGATTTCCCTTTCTGTCTTTAGGCTATGTAGTCCTCCGGCTGTGATCGAGGGGCCTAGGGCATCGTAGGAGCCCCCCACGGCTACTGCTAGTTGTGTTGATAGGTTCAGGGGTCTGCAATCCGATAGCTGCCAATTTCTCTGGTTTTCTGGACTTAGCTAGCATTTCTATTTTTGCCTCCTACGGTGACTCATTCATAACACTCAGTGGCCACAGAGGTACTGCACCTTCTCCTAAGGTGTAGTGCCCCACCACCTAGGTAAGTTGGGAACTCCTTTCCACACTCCAACACCTGCACCCACAAACAGGATAGTTCAGCAATGGACCAGATTGCGGCTCCATGCTTAGAAGATAGCAGAGCACCTTTCGTGGGTCCTTGCTTCGTAACACGAGATGTGCTGGGAGGTGGGTGGAGTTAGATATAAAAGAGTGGGAAAGTTTAGAATTACAGGTCAGTCTGACGGGAGGTCAGAGGAGTCGGAGGATCAGTCAGTCGGGAGAGACTGAGGACAGATCCCTAGAAGGAAGGATGGAGGAAGGAGTGCTGCAGCTGCCTCAGTGACCTGAACCAGCTGGCATGGGAAAGGAACAGAAGGAGAAAGACGTAGAACTGCAACCTAAGCTTCCATAAGAGAGAAGGAACAGCGCGGAACGAAGGAGTAGGAGAACAGAGAGGAGTTGTGGGTTGGAAGAGGAACCCTGCCTATAGGTTCTCAGTGCAAGGCCGGGGCCCGGTCCCCGAGGTTGTATGGACACTTATGGTTCTGCAGCAGACACCGGTGGAGTAGTTGGCTGTAAATGCACTACTCCCATCCAAGACTTGGGGCACAACAGCAACCGAATAGAGAGCCAGGACTCCAGAGAAAGGAGTCCCCGAGAGAGGCTACAGCTGTCTGTCATACAAGTAGAGTTGTTAGGAACATCTGACAGGAGGAACTTCAGAGTACCACAGTACTGGAGCTCTTCACACTAAAAGGCGCAATAGAGGAGTCGTTCAGGAAAGGTACATGTTGGTGGAGTGCTGGAGAGGAGAATTCTGACTTGCCCGGGAGGTTGGTTGAGTCTTTGCCCCAGAGGACATGGCACGGAGGCAGGCACCAGTGGGTACCACGAACTGTGAGTAAAGCTTTGGAACTGCAAGCCCTGGTGTCTTCCATTCCTTTGTGTGCCTACACCGTCAGTACTGCTACATCTGGGTACCAACATTCCTCACACCGCCAGTGCCTATACACTGCCCTGGGGTTACAGCTTCATCACATGTGGGGAGCTACACCATCAGCCCCAGGGGATCTGCACGCAGTGTTGGCTTGACATCTTGCTTGCCGAACACCACAGGTGGCGTCACGAACTATTCCATTTCATTAACTACAAACCACCATTGATTTGGGCGCCCAGGGCCACAGACCGGGTCACAGCTGCCGTGACCCATCCCCCTGACACCGGCCCGGTACTGAGTACCCCACAGCCCTGGGAGGGCGACCCACATGTATGGATTGACTGTGAGAGAGACCCATCTTTGCCTCCAAGCCTGGCATTACCCTCTCCTGGAGGAAGGCAAAGCCACTGTGGCGACCATACTCCTGGGGGCACCACATTCCCCCCTAGTGCAAGTCAGCACTTCTGGGCTGAGCGAAAACATGAACATATGAAAACAGTTACAATAATAATTGTACAAGATTTAAAAAATGAAAAAAGTTACAAAAACCAGGTGCTTCAAAAATGGTCCTATGATGGCAAGTCCAAGCATCAGTGTCCATGGTCCATTTCTGGGCAAATGGTGAAATATTTACAAGGAAAGTTTTTGACCACACACAAGTCCTGTGGTTCAGTGTCCATAAAACAAATTCCAAAGGAAACTCTTACAGGTTACCTGTAGGCACAAAACTTGAGAACAGTTACATATTTACATACACAATTTCATTTACATCTATTTTGCTATATGCGACATCTAAGGGGTGTATACAATTTGTAGTGCTGGTAGACCTGTGTAAGACTGGTGTAGTGGGTAATGTACTGGATACACTACTGGGGGTTCTATGTAACACAGGGATACTAGACTGACTGTGACCTCTTAGACTCACCAGGGGCACAACAGGTTCACCACTGGCAGGGCGAGGGTTCTCTGGCTCCACTGCTGGTGTGGCATCTGCTACCTGATTTTCCTGATTCTCTGGAGTCACAGCTTCCTGTGCTACCAATTGGGGAAACAGCAACACTGGCACCACTATAGCATCGTTCATTTTAGTCCAATTCGCAGGGAATTCTCCAAGCACTGTGCTGACCTTCTCTTCTTCCACTATGGGTTGGATGTTATCTGGTTCTTCTTTCCTTTTCTTCATCTGGTCAGGACACAACTTCAAATGATCTCTCGATACCGCTGCCGAGGTCTCTCCTCTATCTTTACTCACAGGGTATACCTTAGTATTATCAAAGTTCGAGGGCAGAATGGTATAAGGTTCAGCCTCCCATTGATCATCCAACTTGTGCAATCTTCTCTTCCTTTTCAAGACTTGCTCCCCCGGCGATAAAGGAATGTCAGGTGCATTTTGATTGTAAAGCTTCTCCTGCTTTTGCCTTGCCTGAGCCAGACTCCTTTCCATGCATTCTTGAACTCTCCGGTACTGTTGCTGCCTCTCCGTGTCCCAATCAGCATCTGGTGACGCTACTTCAGGTGTCAGGACTCCCATGTCTACGTCAATAGGCAGCTTACCATGTCTGGCTCTCATTAAATAGGCTGGGGTACAGTTGGTGGAATTCACTGGGATATGGTTGTAGAGGTCCAACAGATCGGGCAACTTCTCTTGCCACAGATTCCTCTCCTCCAAGGGCAAAGTCTTCAGGAGGTCAATCACTACCTGGTTCACCTTCTCGCACATGCCATTGGTCTGTGGGTGGTACGGTGTTGTCCGGATCTTCTTACAACCATACAAGTTACAGAATTCTTGGAACACTTCTGCCTCGAAAACTGGACCTTGATTTGTCAGCACTCTTTCAGGATATCCATGTGGTCTGCAGAAGTGCTGTTGGAATGCTCTGGCTGCTGTCCTGGCTGTCTGATCTTTGACAGGCACAACTACCAGGAATCTTGAGTAGTGGTCCACAATGGTCAGTGCATAGATGTAGCCTGACCGGCTTGGAACCAGCTTCACATGGTCCAGGGCTACCAACTCAAGGGGCTGTTTGGTGATAATTGGCTGTAGGGGAGCTCTCTGGCTGTCCTGATCTTTTTTGCGCAGGTTACATTGTCCACACTCCCGGCACCACCTCTCAATGGCTTTCCTCATACCAGTCCAGTAGAACCTCTCTCGGAGCAATACTTCCAACTTCTTCCATCCGAAGTGTCCAGCTCCATTGTGGTATGCTTCCAGGACTACTGATGCCTCTCTCTTTGGGACTATCACCTGCCAAGCCAGCTCATGAGTGCGGGCATTGATACTCCTCCAACACAGCTTCCCCTCATAAATGAACAGCCGGCCTCTCTCCTTCCACAACTGCTGAGTTTCTTCAGGAGCATCAGACTCTGGACGTGAGTCAGCTCGTGTCAGAAGCTCCTTCACCAGGCAGACTGCAGGGTCACTATCTTGCGTTTCTGTCCAGTCATGATGTGGCAATGGATTCAGGGTGACCTCCTTCAAGCCAGACCGTCTGTTTCTCACTCCCTGAGCACGCTGGGTCGCAAGTGGCCGGTGGAAGGGAGGTAACTCTATTTCCTCAAGAGCCTCAGGGTCTTCTCCTACATCTGGTAGGTTAGGCATTCTGGACAGCGCATCAGCATTGGCATTCTTGTTCCCTGCCTGGTACTTGATGGTAAAATCATAGTTCGATAGCTGAGCCATCCATCGCTGTTCCAGTGCACCCAGTTTTGCAGTGTCCAAATGCGTCAACGGGTTGTTGTCCGTGAAGATAGTGAACTTGGCGGAGGCTAGGTAATGCTTGAACCTTTCGGTGACAGCCCAGACTATGGCAAGGAACTCCAGCTTGAAAGAACTGTAATTATCAGGGTTCCTTTCAGTGGGGCGCAGCTTCCTGCTGGCATAGGAGATCACTCTTTCTTTCCCATTCTGTACCTGCGACAGTACTGCTCCTAGTCCCACGTTGCTGGCATCTGTGTACAGCACAAAGGGTTTGTCATAATCTGGGTGTGCCAGAACTTCGTCTCCTGTGAGAGCCATCTTCAATCTGGTGAAGGACCTTTCCAACTCTTCAGTCCATTCAAAGGTGGAATTTTTCTGTTCGGTCTTCTTGGACTGCCCCACAAGGAGATTTTGCATAGGGGTGGCTATTTCAGTAAAGTCCTTGATGAATCTTCGGTAGTAGCCTACCAGTCCAAGGAATTGGCACACTTCATGAAGGTTGCTGGGCTTCGGCCAGTCCCGGATCACTGTGACCTTATCAGGATCTGGTGCCACACCTTCTGCACTGACCACATGACTGAGGTACTGCACCTTGGGCTTCAGGAGGTGGCACTTGGAGGGCTTCACTTTCAGGCCAAAATTGGACAAAGCTTCAAACACTTCAGCCAGGTGCTCCAGATGATCATCATAGGTTTTGAAGAAAACAATGACATCATCCAGGTACAACAGGACCGTCTCAAAGTTCATGTGTCCCAGGCAGCACTCCATCAGCTGTTGAAATGTTCCTGGAGCAGTGCAGAGCCCAAATGGCATATAATTGAACTCACAGAGACCCATTGGAGTGGTAAATGCTGTTTTCTCCTTGTCTGCCTCTGCCACAGGAACCTGCCAGTACCCACTAGTGAGATCCAAGGTGGAAAAGTAATTAGCAGTTTTAAGTGCAGCCAATGATTCCTCAATTCTAGGTAATGGGTAGGCATCTTTATGTGTAATGCTGTTAATTTTCCTGTAATCAACACACATTCTCATGGTACCATCCTTTTTCTTTACAAACACTATTGGAGCTGCCCAGGGGCTACAACTGTCTCTGATGACCCCTGCCTCCTTCATCTCTCTCAACATACTCTTAGCACACTGGTATTGTGTTGGGGGTATAGGTCTGTACCTCTCCTTTATGGGTGGATGGTTTCCAGTGGGGATATGATGTTGAACCCCTTTTGCCTGCCCAAAATCTATTGGGTTTTGCTGAATACCTGCTCATACTCTTGTGTCACTCTGTAAACCCCATTTTTCTGGTATGAAGGTATAGAGTCAGTCCCCACCTGCAGTTACTGACACCACTCATCTGGCTGCTTCACAGAGCCATTGTCCTCCACCTGATCGGATGAGACCAAGGGTTCTGCTGCCTGCAAAGAGTTATTAACGGTGAGCAGCTTAGCAACTGTGGCGTACCGAGGTATTGTGGCTTCCTCTTCCCCACAATTCAAAAGGCGTACAGGTACTTTCCCCTTTCGTACGTCAACCACCCCTCTGGCTGTCAGGACAGTGGACCTGCTCTCGGAGTATACTGGTTCTTCCAATGCCTGGTAATCTCTCCTTCTAAGACCTATAGCTGCCAGACACCAAACCAACATTTCTCATCTGGGGGGTATTGCAATGGGAAAACCATCACTCACTCTGACACTGCCAATCTCTCCGCCAGAGAGTTCTACCTGTTGCCTTTGCATCAGGGCTCAGATCTCCTTCTGCAGGACTCGTTGTTCTCCGGAACCAGCAGTCTCAGCCACCGGTTGCAACAAGACAATAACCTCAGACAGACAGTTTTCAATTACATTTGTACCAAGAGTCATCATGGGATTACATTCACGTCGGTCAATATCAACAACTATTAAACCTTGAGACTTGAGCTCTACCCGCCCCACTTTGACAGTAATTTCTTTACATCCTATCTGCGGTAAAGACTGACCATTACTAGCAACTACTGTCAGTTCATCAGTTGGGCCACGGGTAAGCTCTGAATCAGCCCAATATCTCTTGTACAGAATGTACGGCATCGTGGTCACCTGGGAGCCAGTGTCCAGCAAAGCGTTCATGGGGATACTGTCAATCACCACAGGAAGGATTGGTCTCCCTCCCACATAATTGGCTCTCCAGTTCTTTGGGCCTGGGGATCCTACTCCTGGGGGTTGGCCCTCTGCCCCAGGGGTTGCTCGTTTAAAGGACAATATCTGGCAAGATGACCGGCCTTGTAGCAGCGACGACAGATGGGACATCCGTCCTGGTCATAGCGATCGTTGTTCCTTCCTCAAAGTGGCGGGGTTCTCCTCCTCCGGAGCCATGGGACATCCTCTGGACTGGAAGCAAGCTGGATCTTTTCTTTGGAGGACACTTGTAGGGACTGCACGGTTTTAGTAAGTGCAGCCATTCCTTTGGTCAACTCCTGGACCTGAAGACGCAGCTCCTCAGTTGGATCTTTATCCAGAGTCTGTGCATCAGCCTCCACAGGGATGGAAGGAAAAGATGTTTCTTCCTGATGGTAGGTGATCGCTGGGCACCTAGGGGGCGCTGGACGGCTGTCAGTGGACTCCTGCAGTACCCGAATAGCCCTGTCCTTAAAATCAGCAAAGTTCAGATCAGGGTTTTGCAGGGTTATAATACGCAACTGTCCTCTATGGGTACTGGATAGGAGTTCTTCAATGAACTGCTCCTTTAACAGTTTATCTTCCTCCTTTACACTGTCAGGATCAACTTGCTTAACTGCTCGCAGCACCTCCTGCAGGTTGAGAGCATAGTCCCTGATAATGTCCTGCGCCTTCTGTTTACAGCCAAAGAACCTCATCTTGATTTCAGCTGCAGTGCGGGTCTCAAAGGTGCTCCTCAGCTTGGCCAGGATCTTTGCAACAGTCTCTTTATCAGTGTGTCCTGCCAGGCTTTCACCTCTCTCTGTGCTGCACCCGTTAGCTGTTCAATCAGTATATTCACTTTCTGGCTTTCAGACAGAGGGTATACTTTAAACAAACTGCACAGTCTCTCTTTAAATTCACTCAGGGTATGCGACTCACCAGAGTACTGCGGTAGCCAGGCCGCTCCCGGTATATAGGGCATAGACAGCGGCATTATGGAGACCGCTGTGGCAGGCGAACCTCCTGGCGGTGCTGCGGGGTTAGCACCAGCGCCTGCCGCTGCATCGCCGTTTGGCACGGACATCTTCTCCCCCCCTAGTTAACGTTAGCCAGGGCCGGGGGTTCTAGGAGCCCACCGGCGGCCGCTTCACAGGCCCGATGCTCCGGGCTGTAGGCCTCAGCTCCTCCTCTCTTCCCGTGTGGCACTTCGCTTCTTCACGCTCTGTGGCAGGCTCCGTCCACGAAGGCCTGCCTCTTTCTTCCCGTGCGCGCCAAGCAGCGCTGTAATGGCGGCTATTGGCGCCAATTTCACAAACAGTCTTTTAGCACAAACACAGTCCATGGCACACAGGAACCGGGGGGTACCGGGCTCCGTAATCCTGTTCGTGACGCCAAATTGGGTCGCCCTCCCAGGGCTGTGGGGTACTCGGTACCGGGCCGGTGTCAGGGGAATGTGTCACAGCAGCGGTGACCCGGTCCGTGGCCCTGGGCACCCAAGTAATGGGGGAATGTAGTTAATGGAATGGAATAGTTTGTGACGCCACCTGTGGTGCTCGGCAAGGGAGGTGTTAAGCCGACGCTGCAGACAGATCCGCTGGGACTGATGGTAGGGTGCAGCAAGGGTGTAAAAGCTCCCCGCAGGTGAAGCTATAGTCCCAGGGCAGTGTAGAGGTGGTTGGCACGGGGATGTAGCAGTGCTGGAAAGGTAGGAACCATACAAGACACAGCGGGGTGCAATTTCTGTACCTTTACTTGATAACTGCAGTCCAGGGTCCTGATTACAGATGGTAACGGAGCAGGCTAGCCTGGAAGCAACTCAGGGATTCTCTCTCAGCAGACGGGCTGTGCAGTCTCCTTCCTAGCGCTTGTTTGCAAGAAGCACTCCAGTACTAAGTTACTCTGAAGTTCCTCCTGTCAGATGTTCCCAAGAACCTTACTTGCACGGCAGACAACTGTAGCCTCTCTCGGGGACTCCTCTTTCTCTGAGTCCTGGCTCTCTATCCAAGCTGCTGTTGTGCCTCAAGTCTTAGATGGGAGTACAGCATTTACAGCCTCCTACTCCTCTGGTATCTGCTGTAGGACCGTTAGTATCCGTTCAGCCGTGGAGACCAGGCTCCAGTTCTTGCGCTCTCACTGCGAGGGAGCTCTCCTTTCCTAGCTCAACCTCCAGCAGCTCTCTACACGTCTGCACACTTCACCCTCCGCAGACTAACTGACTACTCCTTCCTCCTGGCCCTCAGAGAGCACTCCTCCCCTTAATCCTGGCTGAGTTCCCCCTGCTGGCCTGCAGTGGAAATGTGTTGCATGTATGGATTGACTGCGAGAGAGACCTATCATTGTCTCCAAGCCTGGCATTACCCTCCCCTGGAGGAAGGCAAAGCCACTGTCGTGACCAAACTCATGGGGGCGCCACAGTATGATTTTAAAATGTGAGGAATTTCGGGTTATAGAATGTCCATCTCGCTCAGCCGTGACCATGTTGCCTCTTCTCTCAGTAACATTATATCTTGCTGGACTATATACTGCTGAGGTTTTGTTGGTTGATCTTTGACGCACAACAATGATATCACCTCTTTTGATGGCACTTGGCTGTGCCCTTCGCCTTCTGTCTGCATAATGTTTCATGGCTTTCTTTTTAGAGAAATCTGTTTATCGCACTGAAGAGTCACTTGGTAGGGGATGGCTGGTCACATCAGGGATCTGTATATGAAGACTTCTGCTGAACATTAGATGAGATGGAGCAGCATTAGTTGTGGAATGTGGTGTATTATGGTAATTGCGCAAGAATTTGTATAATGACTGTTTCAGTGGGGTATGCTCCAGACTAGCTGCCTTGATTCATTTCCCCATAGTGCGCATGAAACGTTCTAGAATTCCATTGGCTTGTGGCCAGCAATGTATGATTTTCCTGTAGCTGAACCCTTGAATGGAGGTCCATTGTCTGTTTTAACCACTCTTGGAATGCCATATGCAGAGAATATGTCGTACAGTTCTGGTATGACACTATTAGCAGATGTTGAAGAGATGAACGAAATAACAGGGTATCTAGAATATTCATCAATTGTTACTAGAATGTATTGGCCATATGGTAATGGTCCATATATGTCGACGGCCACTTCCTCCCATACAGCAGTGGGTAACGGAGACATTTGTATTGGTTCTTAACTTGATGATGGAGTAATTAATTGACAAGTAGAGCAGTGTCTAATCTTCTCTTCCACCATTTGATCCATATTTGGGAACCACACTTTCTCTCTGAGTAATTTTTTTGTACCAACAATTCCTAGATGACCTTCGTGTGCTATCTGTATGACTAAGTTGCGCAAGGCCTTGGGTACAACCAGTTTGGTACCTCGAAGAATGAGGTGCTCTTCAGTGACTGACAATTCCTCACGTACATTTGAAAATAGTTTTAATTCCTTCAGATCAATCCCAGAATCAGGAAATTTTTCCTTTTTAATTTCATGCCACCTTCGATTTTGGATTATTTGTATTAAGGCACAGAGTGTCTTGTCACTTGTTGTATTCACAAACTGATAAACAGAAAGTGCTTTAGGCACGGCATGAGCTGCAACAAATCGCATATATTCTTCCATGGAGGAATGCCCAGGTATATCATGATTCACATGATATCTTGAGAGATAATCAGAGGAATATGTGTCAGCAGCAACCTGGGAAAACTGTTCAACAGCATCCTGAACAAGAGGATCCTCAGTTTCCTCACCGAGCACAACGTCCTCAGCAAGAGCCAAGCAGGCTTCATGCCAAACCACCGCACTACTGACCACATCTACACCCTGCACAGCCTCATTCAGAGCCACGTCCACAATACAAAGAGCGGGAAGATATACGCCTGTTTCGTGGACTTTAAAAAGGCCTTTGATTCGGTGTGGCACCCAGGCTTATTCCTGAAACTGCTGGAGAGCGGAATATGAGGAAAGACCTATGATGTTATCAAAAGCTCCTACACCGAGAACCTCTGCAGTGTGAGTGTGAACGGCAGAAGAACGGCTTATTTCCAGCAGAGCCGGGGAGTCAGACAAGGCTGCAGCCTAAGCCCAACGCTCTTCAACATTTACATCAATGAGCTGGCTACCGCTCTGGAATCTTCCACAGCACCAGGTCTCACCCTCCACGACGTGCAGGTGAAATTCCTGCTGTATGCAGATGACTTGCTGCTTCTGTCACCAACCGAGAAAGGCCTCCAAGACAACCTGAAAATCTTAGAGAAATTCAGCTCCACCTGGGCTCTACCGGTCAACCTAAAGAAAACCAACATCATGGTGTTCCAGAAGAGAAAGAGAAAATCAGACCAGCACCCTTCATTTATCCTCAACAACTGCGCCCTTACAGGAACGGACAAATATACCTATCTGGGCCTAGAGATTCACCGATCAGGGAGCTTCAAACAAGCCATAGAGACCCTGAAAGACAAGGCATGCAAAACCTTCTATGCCATCCGAAGGAAACTCTACCATCTAAAGCCACCAGTGAGGGTCTGGTTAAAAATCTTCGATTCTATCATCGCCCCAATCCTCCTGTATGGCAGCGAAGTCTGGGGTCCTCACACCTACCCAGACTGGTCAAGGTGGGATTCAAGCCCAACAGAAATATTCCACCTGGAATTCTGCAAGCACCTTCTCCAAGTCCATCGGAGCACCTCCAACAGTGCTTGCCGGGCCGAGCTGGGCAGATTCCCTCTACACCTAACGGTTCTAAAGAGGGCACTGTCATTCCGGGCTCACCTACGTAGTAGCAATCCAAGCTCCCATCACCATAAAGCCCTGACACATGTAGGGGAAACAGAAAAACCAGGACCCTCGGAACAGCTCACCCAAACCCAACCTGACCAGAACACCAATCACAACAACCTGACAAAAGCCGGAATCAGGAAGATGGTAGACGAAGGCCAGGAGAGGTACGTAAGTGACTGGAAGAACGACATCATCAGCTCACAGAAACTGACCATGTACCGGAGTCTACAGAGAGACTACAGACTGGCCCCATACCTGGAGAAACTCCCGGACCCCAAAGACCGCAAGATCCTGAGCCGGTATAGACTCAGTGCCCACAGTCTGGCCATCGAATCCAACAGACACAGGCAGAGCTACAAGCCCAGGGAGGAAAGACTGTGCCAACACTGTGACCAGGAGGCCCTGGAGGATGAGACACACTTCCTGCTACACTGCTCCAAGTACTCAGCAGTGAGGGACACTCACTTCAGGAGACTTTCACATCTCTTCCCTGATTTCACCACCATGAAGGAGGAAGAGAAAACATACATCCTGCTGGGGGAAGAAGAGAGAGCAGTGGAGATAGCAGCGCAATATGTGAGCGAATGCCATAGACTGCGAGAAAGAGAACTATGATATGCCATGGACTTCTATGGCACCCACCCTGGATATGCCCCAATCCCCCATCTACCTTCCCTATGCCATGGACTTCTATAGCCTCATCCTGGATCTGCCCCCATGCCCCCATCCACCTACCCTATGCCATGGACTTCTATAGCCCCATCCTGGATCTGCCCCATCCACCTTTCCTACAGCCCCTTCCCAACATCCCTACAGTCCCTATCCCCTTCTGTACACCTGCTTTGGCAAAACTAATGTATATTTAGTCCTGCCAATAAAGCTTCTTTGAATCTTGAATCTTGATAATCAGCCAGATTGCTATATTTTCCAGGTTTATGAACAATTTTGTAATTGTAGTCCTGTAGATGTAGACCCCATCGTTCGATCCGTGCAGGCATTTTAGTTCGGGGATTTCCAAAAATTGTAAGGAGAGCTTGATGATCTGTGACAATGGTGAAGGGAGCTCCATAGAGAAATAAGTGAAAGTTTTCACATCCCCAGACAACTGCCAAGCTTTCTTTTTCAGGTTGTATTTATTTTCTTTCAGTGCTTGCTAGAGTTCATTTTTAATTGTTTCAAAAGAGGCCTGACAGTCCTGGGACCATTGAAAGACACAACTTTGTTTTATAAGTTCCCTTAATGGAGTGCTGATTGTGGAAAAATTTGGAATGCATCTAGCACAGCAGCTGGCCATCCCAAGAAAAGAGCGCACTTCACTGGCATTCTGTGGAATTGAGGCTGCTCTGATGGATTCCACTTTCTTGGGATCAGGTCGTACTCCTTCCACCGAGAAAATGTGACCATAGAACGCCAATGAACTTTTATCAAATTCACATTTCTCTTTGTTTAAAGTAAGTCCAGCAAAGAGCAGGCATTCGAAGAAAGATAGCATATAGAGCACGATTGTGTTCAGCTTGAGTTTTCCCAAAAACCAGTATGTCATCACTATAATTAAAGGCATTTGGAATGTGTTGAATGACGCTCCTTATCGTGTCAAGAAAAATTTCCGCTGCTGAGCAGACCCCAAAACTCAACCTTTTATATCTTCTGAGACCCACATGGGTGGAAAATATTGTCAAGTATCTGGATTCAGGACTCAATTCTAATTGATGATCGCCCTTATTAAGGTCAAGCTTTGAAAAAAAAGGTTGCTCCATTTAATAAATTAATGATGTCATCAATTGTAGGTGAGATATGTCTTTCTCTCTGAATAGCAGTGTTGGGCAGGCACATGTCAACACACAGTCTCACCTGCCCTGGAGTCTTTGGTTTTGGAACTACCACAAGTGGAGAGACCCACGGAGTGGGACCAGTAACAGTTTCAATAACGTCCTCATCCATGAGCAATTGGAGTTCCTTTTCTATCTTCTGTCTCAGGTGAAATGGAATACACCTGTGAGCCTGGGCTACTGGACGAACACTGTCATCTACATGAAGATGCACTTGAGAGTCCTTTAGTTTTCCCAAACCACTAAATAGGGAGGGAAAGCTGTTCACCACGGCCTGTACATCCAGATCCGCTGGGTCGGTTATGGTATGAATAATCTGGATGAGTCCTAGCTTCAAGGCAGTGTGATAGCTGAGAAGACAGCCTCCCGATCCTTGTAATGAGTGAAAAGTAGTTTTCTGCCTATTTTCTTTATAGCTAAGTTCAGCATCAAATTGTCCCAGTATAATTAGAGGTGTTTTAGATCCATATGGAAAGATTTTAGTTTGCACTTGCTGTAAGACTGGGTTTGTTTTCAATTGTTCATATGCATTGCTGTCTATGATATCCACTGAAGCTCCCGTATCTATTGTAAAGGTGATATCCATGTTGCAGATAGTGAGTGTGATGCAGGGAGACTGCACTGAGCCAGCGACAGCAGTACTGAATACATAGTTCTCAGCCACAGACATTTCTTCTGTATCCTGATTTACCATTTTTATGTTTGCGGGCTTTGTCATAGACAGAGGAGACTTGTTGTGCGCTGAGTTGCAGACAGCTGCAAAATGGTTCCCTTTTCCACATTTACTACATGTTTGTCCTATAGCTGGACATTTTTTCAGGTGGTGAGGGAAATCTTGTCCACATCTATAGCATTTCTTCTGTTTCGCGGCTTGCTTGTCTTGTGCACTTTTGTGTTTGAGATTATGCACATGTAAATTATCCTCATTCTCCATTGTGGTAGCCTGATGATCTGCTATCTCAATAGCACGGGCCATCTTGAGTAAATCATGCAGAGAGAGATCCTGCTGCAGAGCATTATGCCTTATGTTATTAGACGAGCAGGTGACAATTACTTGAGTTAGAATTTCATCATCTACATCCTTAAATGCACATCCATGGGCTAGCTCTTTTAGCCTTGTGACATAGGTGTCTATGGATTCTTCTGGAAGCTGCTTAGCAATCCTGAACTTGTATCTTTCATATCTGATGTTCTGTTTGGGGTTGAAGTAGTCAGTGAGAGCTTTGGTGCAGTTGCTGTACGTGTCTGTCTCTGCTGCAGGTAACATGCTGTATATGTCATAGACTCCTGTGCACGCGCAGTGCAGGAGCACGGCTTTCTTTCTTTTCTCCTCTTTTATGTCCATAGCTTCCAGGAAATTCTCAAACCTGTTTAGCCATTTCTCCAGTTATGAGACAGTTTAATGACATCAGTCATATCAAACTGTGGGAACGTGTGCAAGTAGTCAGCCATGATGGAGTCTCTCAGTGGCACTGGCGTGTGAAGCAGTAAAACAGGGGTTAGTACTCACAGCAGCAGGTGATTGCATCCCATCCTCGTCGCCAGTTGTAATGTCCACACGGTATAAAAAATTCAAGGGAGAATGCTTTAACTGTATTTTATTCTTCTCCTTCTTCCTCCAGCACACAGCATAACATTTCTCTCCTCAGGCTAAACTGAAACTGAAACTCTCCCAACCCACTTCCTGTCTATATCCTTCCAGTCACAAGATTTCTTTTCTTAAAGAGAGAAATCATTATACATTACATCACCTTCAGCCCGTGTTTCTGCAAGCGACTCAATACTTGTTCCAGATGTTGCAAGTGTTCCTCAAACGAAGCATCATAGACTATGATGTCGTCTAAATACATCAGCGTAGCTTCGAAATTCAGATCACCCAGGCACCTTTCCATGAGACGCTGAAAAGTTCCGGGAGCATTAGCCAAATCGAATGGCATCCGGTTGAATTCGAATAGGCCCATGGGCAGAATAAAGGCAGTCTTTGCTTGGTCCCATTCTGACATTGGTACCTGCCAATAGCCACTGGCGAGATCCAACGTTGAAAAGAATTTAGCCTTCCCAAGTGCAGACAGAGACTCTTCAATCCTGGGTAACGGGTATGAGTCTTTCACAGTAGTTTCCAATAATCTACACAAAAACAGAGTCCCATCCTTCTTTCATTCCAAAACTATTGGTGCTGCCCAGGGACTCTGACTCTCTCTGACAACACCTTTCTGCAACATTTGTCCCAGCATACTCTTCACATCCTGGTATAGTTGTGGTGGAATTTGACAGTAACGTTCTCTTATGAGTGCCATATTTTCTGTGGGTAACTCGTGTGTGATGGCCTTGGTACGGACAAAATCTTCATTATGAGCAAACATGTCCCCATATCGTCCTAATAGAGCTTCCACCAGCAGCAACTGTTCTTGAGTGAGTTCAGTCAATTCAGCTCGCACTTGGTCTATAATAACTCGCCCTTCTTGAATATGTTGAGGCGCTGGTGTCACCACAGGATTCACTGTGACGGTCCAGGGATCTTCTTGGTGTACTTCCAACTGCTCAGTCTGAGGTGGCATTATCTCTTCGGGCATGCCCACAACTTGGGCCACTTCGCTTCTGGAACAAACTGTGATGTCTTGGTCTTCTAGACTAACACATCGTATGGGTACTACCCCATCTCACACAGTGGCTAATGTACGGGCCATCAAAACTCCCGAGGGCAATTTCTCAGAAAAAGAAGGTTCAATCTGAATCTCCACTCCCTCTAAAGGTATACAAGCTCAAACAAGCAGAGTAAGCATGATTTGCCCTGGGGGCACAACAAGTTTAGTAGAGGAAGGCACGATCACTTTTCCTAACACTCTTCCTTCGAGGTCTGACTCTTGCGCTTGAGCTACTTGAACCAGCTGTTGGAATATTTTTCTTTGAGGGGTGTGGGTACTCCACTGCGTCAGGGTCTCATTGGAGGACTCGTTAATAATAAGACTGCTGAATTCCTTTAAGACGTTCATTCCCAACGTGACTATGTGTCCGCTGTTCTCTTCTCCCTGGGTTAGCACCACACCTCTACGATCCAGATCCTTGCCACGCATGGAAATCTGCATCCACGCCACTCCTGCAAACGGAATGGGCAATTGGTTAGCAGCGATCAACTTTATCACTGGGCCCCACTCAGGCCGTCTAACTTCAGAAAAATGTTGCCGAAAATAAGCCTCTGGGAGCCTGTATCCACTAGACATCGTACCACACGGCCGTCAAACTCAGCCCAGACCAAGGGGCATGTAGACACTAAATTTGTGGGACTTCCACTACTACTTCGCTTCTGTTCTTGGTCTGGGTGGCGTCCCCCCCGGCTCTGAGCCCTCTAGATTAACAGACGTTGGGGTTGAACTCTTCCCCTGTGTGGACCCTCCCGTGCCATATGTCCATTCCCTTTGTTGGCAGAATCCGATGGAATGCCGGCGAGACTCCGGGTCTCCACTGGCCCCTAGAGTATTTGCAGAGGCTTTGGTCTTTTTCTTAATGTCAGTCAGCCAACTCTTTTCAGGTTCATAAGTTCTGTCCACAATTCTTCTACCCATAGGGGTACAATGTTTGCATTCACGGACACCTCTGCGCCCCGGACCTTCCCCACCGGGACTGTCATCCCCTGCTCCTGTTCTCGCGTGCGCGCTTCACTTCCTATCTCAGAAAGAGTCAAGCGAGGGTTCACCCGCACGTGCTCTCGCAGGGCCTGTTTTGTCAGCGTATCTCGCAAACCCATCACTAAAAGGTCTCGCAGCATTTTGTCCGTAGGGCCTACACCAATGCCATCTTTTCTGACAATTGCAGTATGTAATTCCTGCAGTGCGTTTGTGGCGCCCCTGAGGCTCAGTCGCCACAGAGGTACTGCACCTCCTCCTGAGGTGTGGTGCCCCACCATCCAGGTAAGTTGGAGGCTCCTGACCACGCTCCAACACTCGCACCCCACACAACACGGTAGTTCAGCAAAGCCACATTGCGGCTCCTTGCTTAGAGAGTGGCAGAGCACCTTTGGTGGTTCCCTGCTTGGAACACGAAACGTGCTGGGAGGCGGGTGGAGTTTAGAATACATAAAAGAGCGGGAAGTTTTAGGATTACAGGTCAGTCTGAGAGAGGAAGCCACTCAGAGAGGAGTGAGGAAAGAAGATCCCTGGAAGAGGGATGGAGGAAGGAGGTGCTGCAGCAGATCTCAGTGACCTGGGTCTGCTGGCATGGGAAGGGAAAGAAGGAGAAAGACATTGAACTGAAGCCTGAGCTTCTATAAGAAAGAAAGACAAGTACGGAACGTAGGAGTAAAAGGGAACAGAGAGGACATGGATTAGAGCAAGAACCCTGCCTAGAAGTTCTAAGCGCAAGGCCGGGGCCTGGTCCCCAAGGTTGTATGGACACTAATGGTTCTGCAGCAGACACTGGTGGAGTAGTGGGCTGTAAATGCACTACTCCCATCTAAGACTTGGGGGCACAACAGCAACTTGGATGGTGAGCCGGGACTCAGGAGTAGAGAGTCCCCGAAGCAGGCTACAGCTGTCTGCCGTACAAGTAGAGTTCTTGGGAACATCTGTCAGAAGGCACTCCAGTGTAACTCAGTACTGGGAGTACTTCACACTTAAAGGCGCTATAGAGGAGACGTTCAGAAAGGCACATGTTGGCGGAGCATTGGAAGGGAGCATTCCATCTTGCCTGGAGGTTGACTGAGTCCCTGACCCGGAGGACACGGCACGAAGGCAGGCACCTGTGTGTACTACAGACTGTGAGTAAAGCTTTGGAACTGCAAGCCCTGGTGTCCTCCATTCATTCTTGCGCCAACGCATCCAACCCCGCTACATCTGGGTACCAGCTACTACACCGCTTGTGCCTCTCCTCTTCCCCCACATCTACACTGTCCTGGGGCTATAGCTCCACCTGTGGGGAGCTTCACCATCTTGACTGCAACACACCACCAGCCCCAGAGGATCTGCATGCAGCGTCGGCCTAACATCTCACTTGCAGAACACCACAGGTGGCGTCACGAACTATTCATTCAAACCATTACATTCCCCCATTACTTGGGCGCCCAGGGCCACGGACCGGGTCCCCGCTGCTGTGACACATCCCGCTGATACCGGCCCGATACCAAGTACCCCACAGCCCTGGGAGTGCGACCCACGTTCATGTACTTGGTCACGGTCTCCCCTTCCCTCTGCATGCGGCTAAAAAGGCGTGTCCTCAGCTCCCATACATCAGTGGGGTCTCCATGAGTCTCTTCCAAAATCTGGAGTACCTTGTTAAAGGTGTCTCGCTCCATGGGAACCCATAACATAACTGAGCTTCTCCATCTAATGCCATAATGGCCACCTCAGCTTCCAAGGCAGGAGTCATGGGGTGCATTCTCATCATACCCCGTACGCATTCAGTACAACTCCACAACATAGTGGTGTTACCCGTAAACTTTGGCAAATTATTTAACATTGCCCCAGCGAGATGCTGGACCTTGGGCCACCCCCAACTGCTTTGTCTGCCGCCTCCGTGCTGTTAGATTGCATCCTGCCGACTACGCCAAGTGTTAGATGCTAGCAGGAATGCAGGATGCAGTGACGAGCAGGAGGCAGTGCATAAAGTGCCCGTCAACTCTTGCTAAGTAGTGTGCAGTCAATACTCCACGCAGGGAGTTTGCAGTAATGATACAGTATGAATGCAAGAAGGGGAACAGTGGATAAAACAATGTTAACAACAAATAGCACAAAACAATTGAACTTATCAATCTGTAGCTTCCGGATGGATGAGGTTGAAAGATCTCACGATGGCGACGCAGATGCCGTGAGACGTCTCTGAAGCAATCCCGGATGAAGTTAAGCACTGTCTCCATACCGCAACGGCGTGGCCTGGCTCATCTCGACGTAATCCCTCAGTCCTGGAACACGGTGTTATGTGAAGGACAGGAGTGGGCTCAGTGAGTGTAAAGCAAAGTCCCAGAGTGAAGGCCACAGCAGGACCCCGCGGACAGGTGTGCACTGTAGGGTCTGCATGGTACGGCACGTCAGTAGTCGTCAGGGGTGCTGACCAGTCAGGGCTCTCAGGTGCCGGAGTCTGTGAGGTGCTCAGTCCAGTAGGTGCGCAAGTAGTGTGCGAAGGGGCCGATAGGCTGCAGAGTAATCTTACTGGTTGGTCAAAAACCGCGGAGATGGAGTCAACCTTCTCCTTCAGCGTGTATTCTTTTCCCGCCAGAAGCCCCGTTTTCGCGCGCTCCACTCCTTTCATATCCACTCCGCCCCCCATAGTCGGGTGCAAAGGTCTGTGTTGGTCAGAAAGTCCTACAGGAGGCCCTTCCCCCGGAAACCCTGGTGACAGCCCCGAAAGTTCCAGCCCGGCCACGCAAGAAGCTGCCCTAACCTGGTCCATCCTCCTACATTACATCGACATTTCTGTGTATTTTTTTTAATTTTTTTATTTTGAATGGGGCAAAAGGCGGTGATTTAACCTTTTATATATTTTTTTTAATATTTTTAAAAACTTTTTTTAACTTTCTAATTGCTTCAATAGTCTCCATAGGAGTCTTGAAGCTGCAATCTTCTGATCACTTGTGCTTCACAAAGCATGGCTTCAGTCTGGCTATGTATTGCAGAAATGCTCATCTATTATGAATTCTGACCACTGGGCAGTGCTCACAGCAGATCGGCAATGACAACCACACGGTTCTCCTGCAGACCCCAGGGTTGTCATGCCAACCCATCAGCGCCCCGTGATCACATGACAGGGGCACCGGTGGGCAGAACTAGTGACGTACTTCTGGTGCGGGCATCTAAAATGCGGCTGTCAGAGATTGATCGCGGTTTCACCCATGGTGGTTAGGGGCTCATGTCAGCTGATGTCAGCTATCACGTGCTGGAAAAGATGTGGACTCAGCCCTGGAGCCCACATCAAAGAGGGGGAGGCGATCTATGATGTACCTACACATTATAGGTCGTAAAGGGTCACCAATTTAAAAGTGCCCAGGTTTTAGTCCTGCTCTTCTACTGCTTATTTCATTTTTTTGTTCTTTTTTTCATAATCAATCTGTCAGAAACACCGCACTGCACTTGCTCACTGAACCAGTGCGCGTGTCCAGAGAAAGACAAACTGTGTTCAACGATACCTGTGGAGCGGGCAGCAACAGAGAATGTACGTGCTTCAGACCAGCTGGACCTAAAGCACGTGACTGCTGGGGGCGTGGCCTAAACCTCATAGAGCTAGGAGCTGCTGGAAAACTCCTAGCAGGGTAACTACGGGACAAAGTTACCAAGAGGCATAGACAGGCTGGGGTCAAAGCACGACAAAACCAGAGGATAGAAAGAACGGGGAGTCAGGACGTAGCCAATGAGTCATACACGGAGATAGCTGCAAAGTACAAGAGAGGCGAGCAAAGAATAGTCAGGTCACAGGCAAGGAGTCATACACAGAGAGGGTAGCACAGTACAGTATCAACAGGCAAACTCACAACGGGGGACAGAACCGGGTCAGAACCATATAAGCAAGCTAGAACACAACGAACAGGCAAAGGCACACAGGGGTCAACACACTCGGCCAAAGGCAAAAGTATAACTGACGGGGATTGGAGTTTCCCAGGGCTATAAGAAGCTCTCCCTGAACCAAGGAGAGGCCACAATAATTAACCCCAGGCATGCAGGTCAAAGCCTGCACTGGGATTATGACACAATCATATGATTTTATAGATTTGGGTCTTTGCATTTAGTGCTAATTTTTATGGTTTTTACAACAGGGCACAGCTCACGGAATTGCCTGGGGGTGCATCTTCTGACTGCTCTGGGGGCATGTCTTTTGGCTACTCTGCATATGTGGCGCCCCTGAGGGTTCAGTCGCCACAGAGGTACTGCATCTCCTCCTGAGGTGTGGAACCCCACCATTCAGATAAGGTGGAGACTCCTGACCACAATCCAACACCTGCATCCCACACAACATAGTAGTGTAGCAAAGCACCCTTTGGTGGCTCCCTGCTTGGAACACGAAGCGTGCTGGGAGGCGGGTGGAGTTAGTTGGCACTAAAAGAGCGGGAAGAGTTTAGGATTTAGTCAGTCTGACAGAGTCAGTGGAAGACTGAAGATCCTCTGAGTGGGATGGATGAAGGAAGTGCTGCAGCCGACCTCAGTGACCTGGGTGCGCTGGCACAGGAAAGAGACATTGATGGGAAGCCTGACTCCATAAGAAAGAAGGATTAGTACGGAACGTAAGGAGAGGAGGACCAAGGATTAGGGTTAGGACAGAATCCTTCCCAACCTTCCCAAGTTCACAGCGCATGGCTTGGGTCCGGTCCCCGAGGTTGTATGGATACTAATGGTCCTGCAGCAGACACCGGAGGAATAGAAGTTCTTGTCACCACTTTATTCCCACACAAGACTTGGGGGCACAACAGCAACGAGAGTGAGCCGGGACTTAGTAACAAGGAGTCCCCGAAGCAGGCTACAGCTGTCTGCCGTACAAGTAGAGTTCATAGGAACATCTGACAGGAGGAACTCCAGTGTAACTCAGTACTGAGAGTACTTCACTATAGGCGCAAAAGGGAGACGTTCAGAAAAGGCACTTATGTTGGCGGAGTGTTGGAACGGAGTACTTCATCTTGCCTGGAGGTTGGCTGAGCCCCTGACCTGGAGGACATGGCACCAAGGTGGGCACCTGTATGCACAACAGACTGTGAGTAAAGCTTTGGAACTACATGCCCTGGTGTCCTCCGCTTATTCCTGCACCAACCCACTTAGAACTGCTACATCTTTGTGCTTGACACCATACCGCGCTCCTCTCCTCACTATCTCTCCATCTATACTGCCCTGGGACTCCAGCCCTGCCTGTGGAGGGCTACACCATCATTGCTGCACCACACCATCTGTCCCAGAGGATCTGTCTGCAGCGTCGGTTTAACATCTTCATTGCCGAACACCACAGGTGGTGTCACGAATCATTCACTAATAAACTTTAATCATCATCCGCACACTCAACACAATCCCCCTTTTTTTTTTTTACAATGGACGCCCAGGGCCACGGACCGGGTCATAGCTACCGTGACAACTCCCATTGAAATCCACCGGACCTGACTCCAAGTACCCCGCCGACCTGGCGAGACCCTGGGGCGCTCCACATAATTTCCCTATATGGGCGGAGCTCAGATTTCCCTGGGGGCGTGTCTTTCGGCTGCATTGCATAATTTCCCTATAAGAGCGGAGCTCACAGATTTCCCTTGGGGATTGTCTTTCAGCTGCTTTCAACTTTGAATAATTACCCTATTTTTTATGTGATAAGTGCGGAAACACTCAGCAGATCTGAGTGTAGTCTTGGTAGTCTGGTCCTGCTCAAAACATGTCTGATGAGTGGTGCTGAGGAGCAACTAGAAACATAAGTTTCAGTCTCAATAGAACACCTCTGTACAGGCTCATAGACGTCCATTGATCTGCACATCCTGACAATGTAAGGAGGTCAGGGCCTAGCCCTGTAGAAATGTATATTATTTGTATTACTGACATGTCTGTGTGCTGTATGTATGTCATGTTGTATGTGTGTTTGCGGCCACATGACATTAGTTATATAGATATGTAGAGATAAGTGTAGTATTAGTAAAGGGACACTAGATGGGGGCACTGAGCACAGCCAGATGGGAGCCTTTAGAAGGATTAACTAGGGGGACATGAGAGGAGTAGCTAGCCGGGAGCAAAAGGAGAGAGAGATTTCCTGCTTGAGACAGTGCAGCCGGGGGTAGCCATTCTGAGCAGAAGTCTGAAAGGAATGCCTACAGCAGCAGCCAGTGAGAAGTGTCACTGGAGACCCATTACCTAGAGACTGGGAGCTAAAGGGCTAGCAAGGCTAATAGGAGAGCCTCTGGAGTCAAGTCAGCCTGAGTTAAGGAGCTGAAGTGACAGTGAAGCCAGTCTGTGGAAACCAGCCCATGTCTGGAATTGGTCAAGCCAGGGAGGTCAGTGAGTGAGCCCCTGTGGAAGTGACAGCTAGAGTGCGGGAGCTGTTTCAAGAGTTCAGTGAGCTGCAAGCCTAGTACATGTACAGTATCAACAATGCTGTAAAGTGGTGAACTATAACGGAGTAGACAGGTATCTTCGTGGGCTGAAGTCGGTCGCAGGAAGAGGGGTCGAAGTACCGTGTTCCGTGTGGCGTGCTCGGATGCTTGTGTGGTCCACTCATGTGTAACAGAAGAAGTGTTGTGCTGCTGTAGAAGACCATGTACTGTTAGTATCGTGTAAAGAGTCCTGATGGCATTTGGGATGTGCTGTGCCCTGAAGAGAATAAAGTTGAACTGCTTAAGTTGTTTTCAGCCTCTGTCTGCAGTCATTTGAACCTCAAAGGTGAGCAGCGTACCAGGGATGGAACAGCCTCCAGCACTGTGAGTTCCAGAACGGCTGAGGAGGCTACCCCCTGGCAGCTGTGGTATTACATTTGGCATAGTCAGCAGGATCTCACTGCCCAAAATGGCGGCGAGACTGCAGCGGAGGTGAAGAAAGAAGAATGACCGACAGTGGTTGCAGCGCCCTATAAGGTACAGATTGAAGAGTGCAGTGATGGTCAAGTGAAGTTGATTAAAATACCGATTGTGACTAAAAAAGAGCTGGAAAGTGAGACCAAGAGACTGACTGTGACCAAAGAAGAAGATCTGCAAAGTGACCCTGTGAATCCCAAGATGGCTGCCACCAAGATGAAGAATTATGGCACCAAACAGGACTGTCCTTGTCAATAAGGAGCACTTTGTGGGCATGACAGTGTCTGGATGGCGCCAAATGAGTACTGTCAACATTATCGGGTCCGCCCCTGGAAGGAGTGGTATGTGCAGATGGACAATCGTCCTTTCCCACTGAATGCTGAGAAATGGGTGGAGAGGCCGGCGAGAGCCCCACCCTGGAACGGGAGTGGTCCAGCAGAATGTGCTGAGTGCAGTGGTCTGATATCAGTAGGACCCGGGGAATCGATGAAGATGTATCGGTGCAGCTGCAGGGGCATCGGACACACGGAGTGGCGATGGCAAGAAGAGACCAGACGGGTCATCCGGAGCTAGGAGCAGCTACAAGATGCTTGTGTGGTCCACTCGTGTGTAACAGAAGAAGTGTTGTGCTGCTATAGAAGACAATGTACTGTTGGTATCGTGTAAAGAGTCCTGATGGCGTTTGGGATATGCTGTGCCCTGAAGAGAATAAAGTTGAACTGCTTAAGTTGTTTCCAGCCTCTGTCTGCAGTCATTTGAACCTCAAAGGTGAGCAGCGTACCAGGGATGGAACAGCCTCCAGCACTGTGAGTTCCGGAACGGCTGAGGCTACCCCCCGGCGGCCGTGGTATTACAACTACAGCACATGTGACCGCTGCAGCTAATTATTTGACTCAGCATCTCATTTTGTCTACATTTGCAGTGAAAAGTGGGAACCATCTTGCCTGAGCTGCTCTTAACATTGATTAAAAACATGTTCTTGTGAATGGTAGGATCCTGTATAATCTACAGTGAGTACGGAAAGTATTCAGCCCCCTTTAAATTTTCCACTCTTTGTTTCATTGCAGCTTTTTCGTAAATTCAAGAAAGTTAATTTTTTTTCTCATTAATGTATACCCTTGCACCCCATCTTGACTGAAAAAAAACAGAAGTGTAGAAATTTTTGCTAATTTGTTAAAGAAAAACTGAAATATCACATGGTCATAGGTATTCAGACCCTTTGCTCAGACACTCATATTTAAGTCACATGCTGTCCATTTCCTTGTGATCCTCCTTGAGATGGTTCTACTCCTTTATTGGAGTCCAGCTGCATTTAATCAAACTGATAAGACTTGATTTGTAAAGGTACACACCTGTCTATATAAGATCTCACAGCTCACAGTGCATGTCAGACCAAATGAGAATCGTGAGGTCAAAGGAACTGGCCAAGGACATCAGAGACAGAATTGTGGCAAGGCACAGATCTGGCCAAGGTTACAAAAGAATTTCTGCTGTACTCAAGGTTCCTAAGAGCACAGTGGCCTCCATAATCCTTAAATGGAAGACGTTTGGGACCACCAGAAGTCTTCCTAGACCTGGCTGTCTAGGCAAACTGAGCAATTGTGGGAGAAGAGCCTTGGTGAGAGAGGTAAAGAAGAACCCCAATATCACTGTGAGCTCCACAGATGAAGTAGGGAGAATGTAGAAAGTTCCACAAAGTCAACTATCACTGCAGCCCTTCACCAGTCTGGCCTTTATGGCAGAGTGGCCCAACAGAAGCCTCTCCTCAGTGCAAGACATATGAAAGCCCGCATAGAGTTTGCTACAAAAGCACATAGAGGACTCCCAGACTATGAGAAATAAGATTATCTGGTCTGATGAGACGAAGATTTAACTTTTTGGTGATAATTCTAAGTGGTATGTGTGGAGAAAACCAGGCACTGCTCATCACCTGCCCAATACAATTCCAACAGTTAAATATGGTGGTGGCAGCATCATGCTATGAGGGTGGTTTTCAGCTGCAGGGACAGGACGACTGGTTGCAATTGAAGGAAACATGAATGTGGCCAAGTACAGAGCTATTCTGGATGAAAACTTCTTCTAGAGTCCTCTGAACCTCAGACTTGGCTGAAGGTTCACCTTCCAACAAGACAATGGCCCTAAGAATACAGCTAAAATAGCAAAGGCGTGGCTTCAGAACAATTCTGTGACCATTCTTGACTGGCCCAGCCAGAGCCCCTGACCAAAACCCATTTGAGCATCTCTGGAAAGACCTGAAAATGGCTGTCCACCAACGTTCACCATCCAACCAAACGGAACTGGAGAGGATCTGCAATGAAGAATGGCAAATCCAGATGTGAAAAACTTGTTGCATCATTCCCAAGAAGACTCATGGCTGTACTAGCTCAAAAGGGTGATTATAATCAATACTGAGCAAAGGGTCTGAATACTTAAGACCATGTGGTATTTCAGTTTTTCTTTTTTAATAAATTTGCAAAAATTTCTACATTTGGTTTTTTTCACTCAAGATGGGGTGCAGAGTGTACAATAGTGAGAAAAAAATGAACTTTTTTGAATTTACCAAATGGCTGCAATAAAACAGAGTGAAAAATTTAATGGGGTCTGAATACTTTCCGTACCCACTGTATACATAGGTAGAACCTTTCATTGTAATTCTGCCTGTGATAATAATGTAATATCAAAAAGGAAGTATGAACCTAAACATAGTGGCCAGAGTGAGAATTGCAAGGTTTTTATTTTTTATACAGTTATTGATATGATTTAAAAACACACAAAAATTAAATTATTGGTTGTCTTAAATTATGACTAATCTTTTTAGAACAAGCATAAAATATTTATTTTGGGGCAAATGCCTATACTGTCACTCAGATGCCATACTGAACCTTTGTGTACTTGTGAGTTTATAAGGAGAATGAATGGCAGGTTATTTGTCATAGATTTAGTAAGAATCTGGAAGACAAAATTGTGACATGCAGAACTGCATTGCTGATAAGAAAGGAAAAATATTATATGGTGACATGTGTATTGGTTATCTGTCTGTGTGTTACTGAATAGTAGTTGTCCCATGTTTTCTCCCATTGAAGAGACTTTTCGAACTAAAAATGCCTTCATAATACCATGTACTGTCAAGTTATCTCCAGGCCACAGCAGCCATGAATGGACAGCAGTGTGAGCAGGTGGTGGATATGAAGGACAGCAGTGTCAGGAGCCTCTTCTTACCTCAGCACCCCTGGTATCTCCAGTATTACAACAGATATACAGGGTGGATAGCAGTGTGAGCAGCTTCTTCTTACCTCAGCACCCCTCATATCTCCAGTATTAGATCAGAAAGACTGAGTGGACAGCAGCATGAGCAGCCTCTTCTTACCTTGGCTCTCCTGGTTACCCCAGTATTAGATCAGGTGGACAGCATGGACAGTGGTGTCAATAGCCTCTTCTTACCTCAGCACTCCTGGTATTTCAAGTGTTAGATAAGATAAACAGGGAAGAAAGCCATGTGAGCATCCTCTTCTTACCTCAGCACTCCTGGTATCTCCAGTATTAGATCAGATAGACATGGGGGACAGCAGTGTGAGCAGCTTCTTCTTACCTCAGCACCCCTGGTATCTCCAGTATTAGATCAGATAGACAGGGTGGATAGCTGTGTGAGCAGCCTCTTCTTACCTCAGCACTCCTGGTATCTCCAGTATTAGATCAGATAGACAGGGTGGATAGCTGTGTGAGCAGCCTCTTCTTACCTCAGCACCCCTTGTATCTCCAGTATTAGATCAGATAGACAGGGGGGGAGCAACGTGAGCAGCCTCTTCTTACCTCAGCACCATGGTATCTCCAGTATTAGATCAGATAGACAGGGTGGATAGCAATGCCAGCATCCTCTTCTTACCTGAGCACCTCTCATAGCTCCAGTATTAAATCAGAAAAACAAAGGCGATGGCAGTGTGTGCAACCTCTTCTTACCTCAGCACCCCTGATACCTCAAGTATTAGATTAGATAAACAGGGTGGACAGGAGTTTGAGCTGCTTTGTCTTACCTCAACACTCCTGGTACATCTAGTATTAGCTTAGATAGACAAGGTGGACAGGAATGTGAGTAGTCTCTTCTTATTTTATCACTTCTGAAATCTCCAATATTAGATCAGATAGACCGTCGGGACAGCAGTATGAGCTTTCTCCTCTTACCTCAGCACCCCTGGTATTCTGCCACAGATAAAGGGAGGGGACAGAGCTTCCTTCTGCACATTCTCAGGGGCATCTGCTGTATTTACATGCTAGGGCAACGTTCTGACAGGGTAACTAGTCAGCAGTCATTTTAAGACTACGTTCACACGTAGCGGAAGTTACCGCGAGGATTCCAGAATTCCATTCGGCGGGAAAATCGCATTTTAAATTCCCGCGATTTTCCCTTGGAAAAACTAGCGATTTGCAAGCGTAATTAGCTTGCAGAATGCTAGCGTTTTCCAAGCGATCTGGAGCATCGCTTGGAGAATTGATTGACAGGTTGGTCACACTCGTCAAACATAGTGTTTGACAAGTGTGACCAACGTTTTACTATTGAGGCTGCCTATGCAGCATCAGTAGTAAAAGATAAAATGTAAAAAATAATTAAAAAAAAATAAAAAATATTGTTATTCTCACCTTCCGGCGTCCTGCGCAGCCTTCCCGCCTCTCTCCACGCTCCCGGTCCCAGTAATCCTTTGTGCGAATGACCGCGAGACGTCACGCTCCCACGAGATCGCGACGTCATCGCGGTCATTCTCGCAAAGGATTACTGGGACCGGGAGCATGGAGAGAGGCGGGGAGGCTGCGCGGGACGCCGGAAGGTGAGAATAACAATATTTTTTATTTTAATTCTATTTTTTACAGGGATATGGTACCCACAGCCCGGAGGACAGTCTCCTCTCCTCCGGACCGTGGGTACCATCCGCAAATGTTTTGCTTACTTTTCGCATGGTGGAAAGTAAGCAGAACAATGCATTCCTATGTGGGCGGAATCGCATAGGAAAAAACCGCAGCATTAGCACAGCATTGCAGAATCCTATAGGATTGCATGGAATGATTATTTTTCGTGTTTTCGCTGCAAAATCGCGCGTTTAAAACTGCTGCAAAAAAACAGCGACGTGTGAACTCAGCCTAATTCTATAATAATTAATTACCACTCTAGACAAAATTTTCAAGTTGAATATATATGTATGATTTTTTTTACATTTTCTTTATTTTTTTACATACCTGGTGAATAAGACTGAATTAGGCAACGTCATGGGAAACGCTGGACTACGTCGTACCTGCGTGGGACCTTTTTTTTTTTTTTTTTTTTTTTAATAAAAATTGGCGAGCAAGTGACAGTATCTTGTCTTTAGTTCCTTCTTTTTTGTTCTTCAGGTTTCCATTTGTGGACTACGTTGTATTTGAAGCGCTGGGATCCTCTGCAATGAGATTCTATGTTCTCCTGTGTTTGTGTGGGTTTCCTCCAGGTTCTCATGGCATGGACTGGTCCACAGGAGAACAGGATAATCCCCTGGTGGGCCACCACTCTTTTATATGAGCAGTACTTGGCACAATACTGTACACTTAATTCACCATATACAGAGAAAGGCAGCATCCCATTAATTTAACAATCAATCCAATCTATTGCTATAGAATTTTGTCATTGAGGATAAAGTCACATTTGTATGTAGCTGAAAAGTGGGGCCATGGAGCTGATGTTACTGGCGGGCCCTTGGCACTCCAGTCCAACACTGCCCACACTCCAAAGTCCAACTGATAGGAAATGTAGATAATTTGCCCCAATGGGGACATCAATTAGATTATTTGTAAAGCGCTGTGGAATATGATGGTGATATATACAGTATAAGTAAATCTAATAATAATGCAACAATGATATTCAATAAATGAAATGCAGATTTATTGATTGAAACCCCTGCTTATTCTGGACTTAGCAGTCAAGTGGGTGGTCCTAACTAGTGATATACACTCTAATACAGGGAAGAATGTGAATCACTGACTATGTTCATCTTCTCCTTCCCTTTAACCCAACGTCCAAATGTCTACAAGATTATATTTTTTATTTGGTTCTATTTTTGTGATTGGAAGACATTTAAATCTTTATTCTTCCTTTTTTAGTGAAAAATGTATTTTTCTTTTTTTCGTACAACAATAAAAGTAATAAGAGAAAATCAATAATAGTACTGATAATAATACATTTATTGATCAATGCCATCCCAATTCCAGATATATGATGTGTGAGCGCAGTTCTGCACTCAACTGAAGATTTTGCTTGTTTAAACGGTTTCTTTTCATGGCAACATCTCAGATTTATCTAGCGACACTGACGATGATTACAACAAGGAATAAAGTAACTGACACGGCGGTCGCGGCAATGTTGAATTTTCGAGCCTTAGTAGCAAAAAGCAGTGCTCCACTTTTATCCCCGAATACTTTCTGATCTCGTGACTGTAAGAAGAGGAAAAAAATAGGTTAATTCACTGGTAGTACAGAAGAATTGTAATGCACATTGATGAAGCTTTTAGATTTTTGTAAAGTGGCCACAAAACTTAGACCTCCCATGGATCAAGAACACTGGACATAGATCACTGGGGAATCCTGTGATAATACTTGGGGTTGGGGAGGTGGTGAATTAAATAACAATCTTCTAATATCTTTGGGGAGTTACTTGCTTCATAATGTTTAATTACATTGAACTTCTAAAAACTTTGTCTACAGGACCCATCAGCGGACTGAAGTTGGGTTCAGAGTAGAGTTGAATGAATATGTACCGAATCGGTCGCTGAATCTGCCATATTTGTGCCATATTGATACCTTATTAGTGCTAAATTTATGTTGGACGATCAATTCTGAACATCTTTGGTCATTTCTACTCCCAATGACTCCATTGACGTTCAGCTAATGTTGCAGATATAATATTTGCCTCCGATCGGAATCGAATTTTGAAAAATTAGCTCAATTCTAGTTCAGAGTGTATGTAAAGTCATCCATTTCTCATCCAGAAGAAAATTATTTTTTTTCATCCGTACTGTCATCTGATATCCGTATGGCCAGTGACAGATGTCAGTTCTTTACCTACGTATGGTATTCGTACATCAACAATCTTTATATATAAAACTGAGTGTATGAATGAGTGTATGTGTGTGTATCAAGCCACACCCACTCCACATAGCCACACTAACTCCACACGCAAAGCCCCATATAGTATCTAATATACTGTAATATATACAGTATATATATGCACTAGCTGAAGAGCCCGGTGTTGCCCGGGCTTAGTACCTAACTGTGGGTCCCGCTCTCTTCCTTAACAACCCCACTCTCCAGCCGCCATCACGCTCTCTCCTTCCGCAGTATCGCTCTCCACCCGGCATTATGCTCTCTCCTTCCACAACCCCACTCTCTTACTCCACAGCCCTGCTCTCCCACTCTCCCTACACAGTCCCGCTCTCTTCCTCCACAGCCCTGCTCTCCCGCTCTCTCTCTCCACAGCGCCGCTCTCTTCCTCCACAGCCCTGCTCTCCATGCACCGTCCTGCTGTATCTGTCCTCAGCCTCGCTCTCCATCCGCGTCCCACTCTGATGCTTCATGATTTGTCCGTGTCCCACTCTGATGCTTCATGATTGGTTGGTGTCCCACTCTGCTGCTTTGTGATTGGTTGGTGATACACACACACACATACATTCACTTTTATATAGAGATACAGCTCTGGCAAAAAAAAATGCATACAGTTCTGTCAAAAATTACGAGACCACTGCACAGTTATAAAAATCAGTTTCTCTACATGTCTGAGAGTCATTCCATTCCAGTGTCTGTTGAATTCCAACCAGAGTACACCTCATTCTACTTAATGTGCTTCTGATTAGGTGATCACCTGAACCAAATCTTATTTAACAAAGGAAAGTATAAAAAACCCTGCTGTGGTGTTCACAATCCTCTTGCAATAGGACAAGCTGGATGGCAAAACAAGTGCTACTAATATCCCAAAAGTAACAGGAATGAAAAAATAACTTTTAACCATGCCAAAGGAGTTGAAAAGAAAAGTCTTCAGGGAGGAAAAGAAGGGCTCAATTCTGGCTTTACTAGCGGAGAGATACAGTGAGCGTCATGTTGCCTCCATCCTTAAACTTTCTAAGAAGACAATCCATTGCAACAAGGTCAAGCAGCAGACATTGGGGACAACAAAGCTCTACAGACCGGCAGACGGCAAAAACGACTGACCGGGATGACCGTCTTCTTATTCGAATGTCACTCAGCAACCGCAGGATGACATCAAGTGACCTACAAAAGGAATGGCAAATGGCCACTGGGGTGAAGTGCATGGCAAGAACAGTTCGTAACGGGCTCCTAGAGGCAGGGCTCAAGTCATGTAAAGGTACAAAAAAGCCTTTCATCAATGAGAAGCAAAGGAGAGCCAGGCTGAAGGTTGCCAAAGACCATAAGGATTGGACCATAGAGGACTCTGGAGTAAAGTAATCTTCTCTGATGAGTCTAATTTTCAGCTTTGCCCAACACCTAGTCATCTAATGGTTAGACGGAGACCTGGTGAGGCGTACAAGCCTCAGTGCCTTGCACCCACTGTGAAATTTGGTGGAGGATCGGTGATGATCTGGGGTTGCTACAGCAAGGCTGGAATTGGGCAAGTTAATCTTTGCAATGGATGTATGAATCAAGCCGCATACAAGGTTATCATGGAAAAACAGTTGATTCCTTCTTCTCAGGCAATGTTCCCAACTGTGAAGACTGTTTTTTCCAGGACCATGCGTCATGCCACACATCTAGGTCAATCAATGTGTGAATGAAGGACCACCACATCAAATCCCTGTCATGACCAGCCAAATCTCCAGACCTGAACCCCATTGAAAACCTCTGGAATGTAATCAAGAGGAAGATGGATAGTCACAAGCCATTAAACAAAGAAGAACTGCTTAAATTTTTGTACCAGGAGTGGCATAAGGTCACCCAAAAGCAGTGTGAAAGACTGGTGGAAAGCATGCCAAGATGCATGAAAGCTGTGATAAAAATCATGATTATTCCACAAAAATATTGATTTCTGAACTCTTCCTGAGTTAAAACATTAGTATTGTTGTTTCTAAATGATTATGAACTTGTTTTCTTAGCATTATTTGAGGTCTGCAAGCCCTGCATTTTTTTGTTATTTTGACCATTTCTCATTTTCTGAAAATAAATACAAAATTTAGTGCTTGGAACTTCGAAGACATGTTAGTAGTTTATAGAATAAATGAGCAATTTACATTTTACTCAACAATATACCTATAAAGAGAAGAATCAAACAAAAAGTAGTATTTCTGCAGGTGGGGAACACAGACCACATCTCAGTACCAATGTTTTCTGGCTGATGTTTTGGTCACTTTTGAATGTTGGTTGTGCTTTCACACTCGTGGTAGCATAAGACAGACTCTACAACCCACACAAGTGGCTCAGGTAGTGCGGCTCATCCAAGATGGCACATCAATGCGAGCTGTGGCAAGAAGTTTTGCTGTGTCTGTAAGCGTAGTGTGCAGAGGCTGGAGGCGCTACCAAGAGACGTGGAGTGGGCCGTAGGAGGGCAACAACCCAGCAGCAGGACTGCTACCTCAGCCTTTGTGCAAGGAGGAACAGGAGGAGCACTGCCAGAGCCCTGCAAAATGACCTCCAGCAGGCCATAAATGTGCATGTGTCTTCTCAAACGGTTAGAAACCAACTTCACAAGGATGGTCTGAGTGCCCGACGTCCACAGATGAGGGTGTCTTGATAATTGCCAATAATTTCCATCTGTTGTCTATTCCATTTGCACAACAACATGTGAAATTGATTGTCAATTACTGTTGCTTCCTAAGTGGACAGTTTAATTTCACAGAAGTTTGATTTACTTCTATTTATATTCTGTTGTTTAAGTGTTACCTTTATTTTTTGAGCAGTGCATATATATATTTCATAGGCACAATTTCTTGACCAAAACAGATTACACTTCACTTGGTTGCTCTGAGCAACCAATCACTAAGCATTTTTTCATGTCACCAGAGCTGGTTAAAAGATGAAAGCTGAACTGTGCTTGGTAGCTATGAGCAACAGTTTTCTCAATCCACAACACCTCAGCAGACACTGACCGGGTGGGAGAAATCTAGCATCCCTGGGAACATAAGCGCTCAGCCATGGTCTGCCACCCAGGAAGGAGCAGAGAGCACATGACAGAAATGAATCACTCCCTCTCTATTACTGCCGCGCTCTATTGATACCGGCGTAGAAAATCACATCATCAGCGGCCACACTGCCATGTTGCATAATAGTACATCTCCAGTGCCACCCAGCTCGGGACTATGGGATGGAGGATGTGTGATGGGTATATGGGCATGGGACTAAGGGATGCAGGATGTGTGATGGGTATATGGGCATGGGACTAAGGGATGCAGGATATGTATGATGGGTATATGGGCACGCGATTATGGTATGGAGGATATGTATGATGGGTATATGGGCTTGGGACTATGGGATGGAGGATGTGTGATGGGTTTATGGGCACTGGACTATGGGATGGAGGATATGTGATGGGTATATGGGCACTGGACTATGGGATGGAGAATATGTATGATGGGTATATGGGTAGGGGACTATGAGATGGAGGATATGTATCATGGGTATATGGGCAAGAGACTATGGGATGGAGGGTGTGTGATGGGTATATGGGCACTGGGCTATGGGATGGAGGATGTATGATGGGTATATGGGCACGGGACTATGGAATGGAGGATATGCATCATGGGTATATGGGCAAGGGACTATGGGATGGAGGATGTGTGATGGGTAATTGTGCACGGGACTATGGGATGGAGGATGTGTGATGGATATATGGGCACGGGACTGTGGGATGGAGGATGGGTATATGGGCACGGGACTATGGGATGGAGGATGTGTATGATGGGTAGATTGGCACGGGACTATGGGATGGAGGATGTGTATGATGGGTATATGGGCACGGGACTATGGGATGGAGGATGTGTATGATGGGTATATAGGCACGGGACTATGGGATGGAGGATGTGTATGATGGGTATATGGGCACCGGACTATGGGATGGCGGATATGTATGATGGGTATATGGGCACGGGACTATGGGATGGAGGACGTGTAATGGGTAAATGGGCACTGGACTATGGGATGGAGGATAATCATTATAATTTGTTATAACTAACTACAATTAGTTGCTATGCCCGGGCAACACCAGGCTCTTCAGCTAGTTTAAAATATAATGAAAAACCGAATGCGGTTTCCGATGTTAATAATTGCAATGGATCTGGGAAGAAAGTATGACATACGGGTTGCCATCCATATCTGATCCATTTTTTGAGCACCGATTGACTTTATGAACAAGCTTGATCCACAAACCTGAACAGTCTGTGTGTAAAACAGTCATTTGAACCACTACCATGACCTACATCGGTCCATGTGCTGTCCTTACTGCTATCAGTTTTGCATACGGATAGCACACGGATGTTTACTACGCTGGTCTGAATGAGCCCTACAAGATACCAGCTTGGATAACTCAAGCATGAAAACTTCTGCATATTGCTACAATATGGATGAGCGCTTGCACAATTTGTTTGCACACAAAGTAACGGACACAATTTCCGGACATTAGTGACCTGTGATTACCCAAGTTGATCTGAAAGCCACCAAAGAGTTATTCTAAACTCAGATATGCTATAAATGTCTGGGTCAAACATGTGGGACTGTAAGACTAAATTGATTTGTCTGTATTTTACGGTCAGTGCAGTGATTGCAATACCCAGACCAACCTCTGGTCTCCTACCATGAACTAGTAAACTCATACTGTATACGCCCATGAGTTCATATTTTTAAATAACTGTAAAATATATTAGTGTGAAATCCACCTATATCTCATAACAATTAATGAAGAGAGCATAAAATGCACCTTTAAGCTATTGAATACCTTAGACCATGAGAATTACCAGGGATATGGGATAATAACTGCCTCGTCACTGGGATCCAGACTGATGAAACCATCATTGATCCTGAGAATCAGGACTCTTACGAGCTCCGTGTGATTGGAGCTGTGGTCAGTTATGCACACTGCGACTCATTCATTCTTAATGGGATCCTCCGAGGTAGTCAATTGCTGTTCTTGGTTGGTTTTATGCACTGCCAAAAAAATGGAGCAGCGGTGCACATGACTGACCACCGGTCCATTTACACAGAACTCAAGATCAGTAGGGGATCCCACCAGTCAGAACCCCAGTGATAAAGGATAACTTTCAAACTTGAGAATACCCCTTTAATTAAAACTAGAGGTAAGATACATGGACACATCTAATAACTCACTGCTCACTTCAAACTCTCTCCACCAAAGATTGGTACGCAAGGAAACCAAGACCACTTCACTCATTGAGGATATCCAACATACACAACCATTTAGGCAATGTAAGCTGAAATCGCTTCAGATTCCAGTCTGCCTTGTGACAGTCTAGAAGAAAGCAGTCAAATTTTTCTATTGTAATGTCCATTTAGGAGACTACAGCCACAAATCGCTCTTCAAACACATAACCAGACGATCGGGGCAGGCATCAAAATCCGGCGCGCCGGGGCCCTGAGCAGGTGGGGGTCCCACTAGCCATTGGGGACACCAGCACGCTATGGGGGTCCTGTGTCTGTGCTAGTGCCTGTGCCCGCGAGTGGGCCCCCCTGCTTGCTCAGGGCCCCAGCACTTGCGATACTTATCTCTCCCTGCTGCACAGCTGCAGCATCTTCTGACTGTGACGTTAAGGTCAGAGGGTGTGATGACCTCATGTCTTTGCGCCCTCTGCCTGAGCAGTCACAGTGCAGAGAGCCGGAAACGCCAGCGCTGAGGAGTCCGGAGCAGAGCAGCGGCCAGCAAGGAGAGGGGAGAATTTCATTTTTATTTTTTTTTATGTTTGGAGCATTATATATGGGAACCATCATACACTGGAGCATGACATATGGGGTCCATTATACACTGGAGCATCATATATGGGGCCCATCATACACTGGAGCATCATATAAGGGGTACCTTATACACTGGAGCATCATTTGTAGGGCCCATTATACACTGGAACATCATATATTGGGCCAATTATACACTGGAGCATCATATATGGACCCATCATACAATTTAAGATCATACATGGGGCCCATTATGTATGGAGCATCATATGGAACCCATTATATATGGAGCATCATATGGGGCCCATTATAAAAGGAGCATTATATGGGGACTATTCTGTATGAAGCATCATATGGGGCCCATTATATATGGAGCATCATATGGGGACTATTCTGTATGGAGCATTATATGGGACTCGTTATACTGCATGGAACACTATATGGGGCTCATTATACTCTATGGAGCATTATATGGGGCACATTATATATGGAGCAATATATGGGGCCCATCATATACTGGAGCATTATATGGAGCCCATCACATACTGTATGGAACATTACTGTATATGGGACCCATTACATATGGAGCAATAAATAGGGCTCATTATACTGTATGGAGCAATATATGGGGCATATTATATATTGTATGGAGGAATACATGGGCTCATTGTTCTATATGTAGCATTATAAGTGGCTCATTATACTGTATAATCTGCCATTATACCTTGGCCGATTATACTGTATGGAGCATTATATGTAGCTCATTATACTGTATGGAGCATTATATGGGGCTCATACAGTATGGAGCATTATATGGGGTTCATTATACTGCATGGAGCATTATATCGGATTTATTCCACTAGGTGACCAAAAAATAAAGCGATCCAGTAACATTAAAACAAAATAATTTTATTAATAAATATTAAAAAGGTATATAACAGAAATGCCCAGTAGGAGACTATATTATAATAAATACAAGAGCCGGGGTGGCACGGAAGAACCCAGTGCGAAATGCACGTTGGGGTGGAGGAGGTCACACCACACTGAGTCACCAATGCCCTGTCACTTGAGGTAATACCCCCTTTGGTCTACAGTATCTACATGCTACCAATATCTCTGCTAATCGAAAGCGCTTTCATTCATATGGATACCTCGTATTTATTATAATATAGCTCTGCAGTTTTTTAGCTAACATTTTGATAATGTGATATGTTGTTAAGTAGGATCCTAATACATGTGATTTTGCATCTCAGGGTGCTTGGTATAAATTTTTGATGATATCCTGCATTAGCTGTATAAGTGATTATGTATATAGCCATATGTATTTTTTGTTTTTGGGCATATACAAAATTTTGGTGACTGTGAACATATTTTAGCGGCTTTAGTGCCTCCTACTAGGCATTTCTGTTATTTATCTTTTTAATATTTATTAATAAAATTATTTTGTTTTCATGTGATTGGATTGCTTTATTTTTTGGTCACCTAGTGGTACAAAATCCGATTCTGAGTTTTGAAATTAAGCTTTAAAGTGCCAGTTTTGGATTTTTTTGTATTGGGACACTATTTATTGAAATGGAGCATTATATGTGGTTCATTATACTGTATGGAGCATTATATGTGGTCCATTATTCTGTGTGGATTAATATATGGGACTAATTATTCTGTATAAAGTAATATATGGGGCTCATTATTCTGAATGGAGCACTATGTGGTGCCCATAATACTGTATGGAGCAATATATGGGGCTTATTATTCTGTATGGAGTAATATATGAGGCTCATTATGCTATATTATGATGCCCATAATACTGTATGGAGGACTATACTGTCTGGTTTCTGACTTATTGTAGAATTTACAATAGAAATCACTCATGTAATGTAAGAAGTGAAATCTTTGGCATTGTAAGCACCTATATTTCTCTGCCATATCTGTGCATCATGAATCATGGTGTGTGTTACAGGGGCCCACTGAGTCTCTTTCGCCAAGGGCCCACGAAAACCTGGAGCCAACCTTGCAACCGATGACCATTGAGGTAATATTAAGATGGCAGCTGCATGTTGAAGTTGGTCTTACCTTTTCCCATTACTTACCTTTACAGAGTACATGAGTGCCACAAGTCCCAGACAGCATACGTTCAGATAAATGGTGTTAAAGATAGACCAAAGAAAGTCATCTTGTATAGGAGGAGCATTCTGTTGTACAACCACCACCGTTGACTTGCTGTAAACAGTCTCCGGCGTCATTTCCACCTTTTGTAGGTCTTCACCGTAGTTTACATAGCAGCTTGAGGTGTCCTCTGAAGTTTGAGGTAATGAGGATGGCACACCTGAATCCATGACTTACGCTGCAAAAAAGCTGGTAGTCAACTGCACATTTTCAGTATTAGAAGGATGTTTTAAATGAGGTAAAACTAAGGAGAAGTTAAATGAATTGACTTGCATAAGTTTCCTCTTCCTTTTTTATGTTTCTCCATTTATACCTTGATGAGTAGCAATTTATGAAATAAAAATGAACCCAAAGCATTTGTTCTATTTCTGCAATGTAACCCCTTCACCTACCTCAACCACCCACCACTTAGCCTGTTTTCACCCTCATGACCAGGGAAAATGTTACAATTCTGACCAGTGTCACTTTATGAGGTGATCATTCTTGACCTCTACATTGAATCCCACAGATTCTGAGATTGTGACATGTTGTACTTCATGATAGTGGTAAAATTTCTTCAATATGACTTGCATGTAATTGTGAAAAAAAATCAGAAATTTGGTGAAAATGTTGCAATTTTCAAACTTTTTTTGAAGGATGTTGTAAGGGTTAAAAATTGACCAGTGATTTCTCATCTTTCCATCAAAATTTACAAAATTACTTTTTTAGGGACCACATCACACTTGAAGTGATCTGAGGGGTCTATATGACAGAAAGTACCCAAAAGTGACAACATTCTAAAAACTGTACCCCTAAAGGTGTTCAAAACCACATTCAAGAAGTTAATTAACCCTTCAGGTGCTTCACGAGAACTAAAGCAATGTGGAAGGAAAAAAATTAACATTTAATCTTTTTCACCAAACTTTTATTTTAGACCCAATTTTTTTCTTTTCACAAGGTTAACAGGAGAAAATGAACCCAAAATATTGTTGTGAAATTTCTCCTGAGTATGCCGATACCCACATGTAAGGGAAAAACCACTGTTTGGCACACGGCAGGGCTTGGAAGAGAAGGAGAGTCATTTTACTTTATGAACCCAAAATTTGCTGGAATCATTAGCGGACCTCATGTCACGCTTGGAGAGTCCCTGATGTGCCTAAACAGTGAAAAAAAACACAAGTGACCCCATTTTGGAAACTAGACCCCTCAAGGAACTTATCTAGATGTGTGGTGAGCACTTTGAACCCCCAGGTGCGTCTCAGAAGTTTATAACGTTGAACTGCGAAAATAAAAAAAAATCATGTTTCTCCCACAAAAATGTTTTTAGCCCCAATTTTTTTATTTTCACAAGATTAACCCCTTCATGACCCAGCCTATTTTGACCTTAATGACCTGGCCATTTTTTGCAATTCTGACCAGTGTTCCTTTATGAGGTAATAACTCAGGAACACTTCAACGCATCTTAGCAAATCTGAGACTGTTTTTCCTAACATACTGGGCTTCATGTTAGTGGTAAGTTTAGGTCGATAATTTTTGCGTTTATTTGTGAAAAAATTGGAAATTTGGCGAAAATTTTGAAAATTTCGCAATTTTCAAATTTTGCATTTTTTTTCTGTTAAACCAGAGAGTGATGTGACACAAAATAGTTAATAAATAACATTTCTCACATGTCTACTTTAGATCAGCACAATTTTGGAAACAATTTTTTTGTTAGGAAGTTATAAGGGTTAAAAGTTGACCAGCGATTTCTCATTTTTACAACAAAATTTACAAAACCACTTTTTTTAGGGACCACCTCACATGTGAAGTCACTTTGAGGGGTCTATATAGCAGAAAATACCCAAAAGTGAGACCAATCTAAAAACTGCACCCCTCAAGCTACTCAAAACTACATTCAATAAGAATATTAACCCTTCAGGTGCTCCACAGGAACTAAAGCAACATGGAAGGAAAAAATTGACATTTTAATTTTTCCAACAAAAATTTTCTTTAGCATCAATTTTTTCATTTTCACATGGGCAATAGGATAAAGTGGATCCTAAAATTTGTTGGGCAATTTTTCCTGAGTACACCGATATCTCATATGTGGTCATGAACCACTGTTTGGGCGCACGGTAGGGCTCAGAAGGGAAGGAGCACCATTTGACTTTTTGAATGGAAAATATGCTGGAATATTTAGCTGTTGCCATGTCGCGTTTGGAGAGTCCCTGTGTGCCTAAACATTTTAGCTCCCCCACAAGTGACCCCATTTTGGAAACTAGACCCTCCAAGGAACTTATCTAGATGCATAGTGAGTATTTTAAACCCCCAGGTGCTTCACAAATTGATCCATAAAACAGTACTTTTTTTTCACAAAAATGTTCTTTTAGCCTCAGTTTTTTCATTTTCACATGGGCAACAGGATAAAATGGATCCTAAAATAAAAAATCTCTTTTTTCCACAAAAATGATTTTTTAGCCCGCTATTTTTTATATAATTTTTAGCCCACTATCTTTTATATTTGCCAAGGGTAACAGGATAAATTGGACCCCAAAAGTTGTTGTCCAGTTTGTCCTGAGTACGCTGGTACCTCATATGTGGGGGGGAACCACTGTTTGGACACACGGCAGGGCTCAGAAGGGAAGGAGCGCAATTTGACTTTTTGAATGGCAAATTAGCTCCAATCGTTAGTGGACACCATGTCGAGTTTGGAGAGCCCCTGTGTGCCTAAACATTGGAGCTCCCCCACAAGTTACCCCATTTTGGAAACTAGACCCCCGAAGGAACTTATCTAGATGTGTGATGAACCCCAAGTGCTTCACAGAAGTTTATAACGCAGAACAGTGAAAATAAAAATAATTTTTTTCCTCTAAAATGATTTTTTAGCCCGCTATTTTTTATTTTCACAAGGCTAACAGGAGAAATTGGACCACAAAAGTTGTTGTGCAATTTGTCCTGAGCACACTGATGCCCCATATGTGGGGGGAACCACTGTTTGCACGCATGGGAGAGCTCAGAAGGGAAGGAGCGCCATTTTGGAATGCAGACTTTGATGGAATGTTTTGCGGGCGTCATGTTGCGTTTGCAGAGCCCCTGATGTGACTAAACAGTAGAAACCCCCCGCAAGTGACCCCATTTTGGAAACTATAACCCCAAGGAGGTTATTTAGATGTGTAGTGAGCATTTTGAACCCCCAAGTGCTTCACAGAAGTTTATAAATGCAGAGTCATTAAAATAAAAAATCTTTTTTTTCCTCAAAAATGATTTTTTAGCCCACTATTTTTTATATTTCCCAAGGGTAACAGGATAAATTGGACCCCAAAAGTTGTTGTCCAGTTTGTCCTGAGAAAGCTGGTACCCCATATGTGGGGGGGAACCACTGTTTAGGCACACGGCAGGGCTCAGAAGAGAAGGAGCGCCATTTGACTTTTTGAATGGCAAATTAGCTCTAATCGTTAGCAGACACCATGTCGTGTTTGGAGAGCCCCTGTGTGCCTAAACTTTGGAGATCCCCACAAATGACCCCATTTTGGAAACTAGACCCCCTAAGGAACTTAACTAGATGCATAGTGAGCACTTTGAACCCCCAGGTGCTTCACAGAAGTTTATAACGCAGAGCAGTGAAAATAAAAATATTTTCTTTCCTCAAAAAATGTTTTTTTAGCCCGCTATTTTTTATTTTTACAATGGTAACAGGAGAAATTGGACCCCTAAAGTTGTTGTCCAGTTTGTCCTGAGTACGCTGGTACCCCATATGTGGGGGGACCACTGTTTAGGCACACGTCGGGGCTCGGAAGGGAAGTAGTGATGTTTTGAAATGCCGACTTGATGGAATGGTCTGCGGGTGTCATGTTACATTTGCAAAGCCCCTGATGTGCCTAAACAGTGGAAATCCCCCACAAATGACCCCATTTTGGAAACTAGACCTCCCAAGGAACTTATCTAGATGTGTGGTGAGCACTTTGAATCCCCAAGTGCTTCACAGAAGTTTATAACGCAGAGCCTTGAAAATTAAAAATCATTTTTTTCCACAAAAATAATTATTTTAGCCCCCAATGTTTTATTTTCCCAAGGGTAACAGGAGAAATTAGACCCCCAAAGTTGTTCAATTTTTCCTGAGTACACTAATACCCCATATGTGGGGGTAAACCACTGTTTGGGCACATGTCGGGGCTCGGAATGGAGGGAGCACTGTTTGACTTTTTGAACGCAAAATTGGCTGGAATAAATGGTGGTGCCATGTCACTTTTGGAGACCCCGTGATGTGCCTAAACAGTGAAAACCCCTCAATTCTAACTCCAACCCTAACCCCAACACACCCCTAACCGTAATCCCAACCCTAATCCCAACCCTAGCCACAACCCTAGCCCCAACATACCCCTAGCCCTAATCCCAACTCTAACCCTAATCACAAGCCTAACCCTAATCTCAACCCCAACCCTCCCCTAACCCTAATCTTAACCCTAATTCCAACCCTAACCCTAATTCCAACCCTAACCCTAATTCCAACCCCAACCCTAACCCTAATTCCACCCCTAACCCTAATTCTAACCCTATTTCTAACCCTAACCCTAATGCCAACCCTAACCCTAATTTCAACCCTAACCCTAATGTCAACCCTAACCCTAATTCTAACCCTAATGGAAAAATAAAAAATATTTTCTTTATTTTATTATTTTCCCCTACCTATGGTGGTGATAAGGGGGCAGTGATTTCCTTTTTTATTTTGATCACTGTGAGAGTTTATCACAGTGATCAAAATAAATGAATGAATCTGCAGCGTTGCAGATTTGCAAAAGACAAAATGAGCAAAGCCCTGCTGTAACTAAATAAGTAAAAGCAAAAGTGCATCTAAATAATACAGAGCTTTTAGTAATACTGTTTTTGATCAAAAGTAGCATGAAAGCCATCCCACCACGACACGGTAACTCTGTTCGGGATAGTCCTACACTGTCTAATATTAAAAACCTTGCCTGGTGTCAAAGTTGACTTCAATGTGTGAACAAGGGCAGACAAAAAAGGACTGGGTCCCAAACAGTAGACACCAGTCTGGGGAAGCCTTATATACAATTTCCAGCTCAGGAGAGGGAGGCCACACCCCAACTTGCACAGAATGCAAAAAGAAAAAGAAAAAACTCAAAAATTGAGCTTGGCTTGAGTTGATACACATGCAGCATATAAATGCATGTTAATAATAATAATAATAATAATAATAATAATAATAATACATTTTATTTTTATAGCGCCGACATATTCCGTAGCACTTTACATTTCAGAGGGGACTTGTACAGACAATAGACATTACAGCATAACAATAATCACATAGATCATAACAGATGCCAAGAGGAATGAAGGCCCTGCTCGCAAGCTTACAGTCTATGAGGAAAAAAAAAAAGGGACACATGAAAGGTGGGTGGTAACAGTTGCCCTGATTGTATGGACCAGCCATAATGTTAAGTGTGTAACAGTACAGACGCAGAGGGCTAATGGATGCATAAAGCATGTGGGAACATGGTGCAGGGAACCTGGTTATGGTAAAAACTTTTGGCTGTGCCACATAGGGATAGATTAGGTTAATGTGTTGAGGCAGTAGGCCTGTCTGAATAAATGAGTTTTCAGGGCACACTTAAAATTGTGGGGATTGGGGACTAATCGTATTGACCTGGGAAGTGCATTCCAAAGAATTGGCGCAGCATGTGTATAGTCTTGGAGACGGGAGTGGGAGGTTCTGATTATTGAGGATGCTAACCTCAGGTCATCAGCAGAATGGAGGGCGCGGGTAGGATGGAATACTGAAACAAGGGAGAAGATGTAGGATGGTGCTGAGCCATGAAGAGCTTTGTGGGTGAGGGTAATAAGTTTGTACTGGATTCTGGAGTGGATGAGTAGCCAGTGTAATGACTGGCACAAGGTAGAGGCATCGGTGTAACGACTGGCGAGGAATATGATCCTGGCAGCAGCATTCAAGACAGATTGGAGGGGGGAGAGTTTGGTAAGAGGGAGACCGATTAGAAGAGAGTTACAATAGTTGAGACGAGAATGAATAAGAGAAACAGTAAGAGTTTTTGCAGAGTCAAATGTAAGAAAAGGTCGAATTCTAGAAATGTTTTTGAGGTGCAGATAACAAGAGCGAGCCAGTGATCGTATGTGGGGGACATAGGAAAGCTCGGAGTCAAGCATGACCCCAAGACAGCGGGCATGTTGCTGGGGAGTAATAGTGGAACCACACACGGAAATGGCAATGTCGGGTATAAGTATAAGTACATTAGTAGCAGAAGGAAACACAAGGAGTTCAGTCTTTGACAGATTCAGTTTCAGATATAGTGAGGACATGATGTTAGACACAGCATTTAGACAATCGCTGGTGTTTTCTAGAAAGGCAGGCGTGATGTCAGGAGAAGAAGCATATAATTGGGTGTCATCAGCATAGAGATGGTACTGGAAACCAAATCTACTGATTGTTTGACCAATAGGGGCAGTGTACAAAGAGAAGAGGAGGGGGCCTAGGACTGATCCTTGAGGAACCCCAACAGTAAGGGGAAGGTGAGAGGAGGAGGAACCAGCGAAAGATACAGTAAAGGAGTGGTCAGAGAGATAGGAGGAGAACCAGGAGAGAACGGTTTCCTTGAGGCCAATGGAACGGAGCATAGTGAGGAGGAGCTGATGATCCACAGTGTCGAATGCTGCAGAGAGATCCAAGAGAATTAGCATGGAGTAATGACCATTTGATTTAGCTGTTAGTAGATCATTAGAGACATTAGAGAGGGCAGTTTCAGTAGAGTGAAAAGAGCGGAAACCGGATTGGAGAGGGTCGAGAAGAGAGTTATCAAAGAGATAGCGGATAAGACGAGAATGGACCAGGCGTTCCAGGAGTTTCGAGATGAAGGGAAGATTAGAGACAGGTCTATAGTTAGTGGCACAGTTTTGGTCGAGGGATGGTTTTTTAAGTAGTGGATGTATGATGGCATGCTTAAATGAGGAGGGAAAGATACCAGAAGAGAGAGAGAGGTTAAATATTTTAGTTAGGTGAGGGGAGACAGCAGAGGAAAGGGGCTGGAGTAGATGTGACGGAAATGGGTCACTGGTGCAAGTGGTTGGGCGAGAAGATGCAAGGAGCCTGCTTACTTCTTCTTCTGTGACTGGTTCAAAATCAGAGAGTGAGCTAGATGTAGTGAGGGAGGGAGGACAGTGCATGGTATGAGGTGAGTCATTGAGTCATTGTTGACATATTAGACAGTGTAGGACTATCCCGAACAGAGTTACCATGTCGTGGTGGGATGGCTTTCATGCTACTTTTGATCAAAAACAGTATTACTAAAAACTCTGTATTTTTTAGATGCACTTTTGCTTTTACTTATTTAGTTACAGCAGGGTTTTTGCTCATTTTGTCTTTTGCAGGTTTTATGTTTTATGGCCAATGTTAACATGCATTTATATGCTGCATGTGTATCAACTCAAACCAAGCTCAATTTTTGTGTTTTTTCTTTGTATTTTTGAAATCTGTGCAAGTTGGGGTGTGGCCTCCCTCTCCTGAGCTGGAAATTGTATATAAGGCTTCCCCAGACTGGTGTCTACTGTTTGGGACCCAGTCCTTTTTTGTCTGCCCTTGTTCACACATTGAAGTCAACTTTGACACAAGGCAAGGTTTTTAATATTAGACAGTGTAGGACTATCCCGAACAGAGTTACCGTGTCGTGGTGGGATGGCTTTCATGCTACTTTTGATCAAAAACAGTATTGCTAAAAGCTCTGTATTATTTAGATGCACTTTTGCTTTTACTTATTTAGTTACAGCAGGGTTTTTGCTCATTTCGTCTTTTGCAGGTTTTATGTTGTATGGCCAATATCAACATACATTTGTATGCTGCATGTATATCAACTCAAACCAAGCTCAATTTTTGTGATTTAGCATTGTAGATTTGAGCGAGCGTACTGCGCATGCGCCTGCCATTTTCCAAGATGGCGGCCCCCATGATCCGGGACAGCGGGACACCGGGAGCCAGAGCAGAACATACTAGGTACCGGGAGGGGTGAGGGGGGGATCGGACTGCGGGGGGGAGTGCAGGGAAGGGGAGGGGAGTAGATCTATACAGCAGCGGCCGATCGCTGCCGTCAGTCCATGGCAGGGGCCGATCGCCCCCGCCAGCCGGTGTGGGGGGGTCAGATTAGTGTCTCCAGTCATACCTGTTGCTACTGAAGCATCGGCCATGGCTGGATTGTAATATTTCATCAAATGTCATTGATGAAATATTACTATGGCTCTGATTGGTTGTTTCACTTTTAACAGCCAATCAGAGCGATCGTAGGCACATGGGGGCTAAGCCACGCCCCCTGGGGTTAACTATAAAGGGTCCTCTGTGTGTTGGTCAGGTGACCTTTCAGTGAACCCGGTCACCCGACCCGCAGGGGGACAATCAATTCATGATGCCACATAGGCATCATGGGTCATATTGGCACGACTTTTCATGACACCTATGTGGCGTCAAAGGTCGGGAAGGGGTTAACAGGAGAAATTGCACCATACAATTTGTTATGCAATTTCTCCTAAGTAAGCTGATACCCCATCTGTGAGATAAAACTATTATTTGGGGGCACAGCAGCGCTCGGAAGGGAAGGAGAGCCATTTGACTTTTTAATGCAATATTTACTGGAATCATTAGCGGATGCCATATCGTGTTTGGAGAGTCCTTGATGTGCCTAAACAGTGGAAACTCCCACAAGTGACACCATTTTACAAACTCAAGGAATGTGTCTAGATGTGTGGTGAGCAACTTGAACCACCAGTTGCCTCATGAAGATCCATATTGGAGTTCAAATTTTGCTGGAAAGGTTTGAGGGTGCCATATCACATTGGCAGAGCCCCTGAGGTGCCAGGACAGCAGAAACCCACATAAGTGACCCCATTTTACAAACTATATCTCTCACTGAATTCATTTAAGGATGTACTTGTCTCGCCCAGAGCAGGGTACTCAGGTTGCCGGGCAGCATTAGATTCAGGAGGTCATGGGGGTGGCAGCCGTGCCCGGTGCCTGTGTGACACCCTAGAGTCCTGTTGTCACAGTGACATTGCCTCCCTCTAAGAGGTGAAGTCATGCTTGGAGGCAGAAGGGGAACCCCCATGCCAGGTGACATAGATTAAATCACAATTCCTGCTGCAAGTCAGAAAAGGGAGTTGCCTTATAAATTCTGGCCAGCAGAGGGGGTTGGTGAGTCATCTAGATGTGAGCTGAGGGAGTTGTCATGGAAACGAGAGCAGCTGAGAGCAAATGACAAGACAGTTAAACGTGAGGTAAAAAGATCTTTCTGGAAGATCCAGTCAGTTCAAGACAGGGAGATGATCTGTGAGGAGCTGGTGAGGGGAAGCTGATCTGTGAAGAGGGAAAGGACAAGAGCAGAGACAGAGAGACTCTGGGGAAGCTAAAAACTGCATATAGCAGACCCCAGAGCGAAGCGCTAATAGAGAGAAAGAGGACGCCAGAGTCCTAGGCTGACAGGAGCTGTACGCCCTGATAGCCGAATCTGACAGTACAGGGGATTGTAAAATCCTGTGCGACATTGAACACCTGAGGGCACAGCAGCAGATAAGGAGTCTGGGGCTGACGGTGAAAAGGACGGTACCCATGGAATAGGCTCATGCTGACAGCCGTACAGGTTAGTGAAATCATCACGCAATTGAGGGTCTCAGTTTAGTTACAAACAGCAGAGACCCACACAAAAAGCACAGAAGGAAGTTCCTAAACCCCCACCTGGCAAGGTGGATCCCCTGAATGCCTCCAGGCGAGCCGGACCCAAGCCATCACCTGTATGTGGTACTCCAGACTGCAACCAATTGCCATGAAAAAGGTAAAGAAACTGCAACTCTCTGTGTCCTTCTCTCATTTCTCTGCACCCCAATGTTCACAGCCATCTTAACTATTAATAAAACATCTTTGCCCTGGGACTATTGCTCTACCTGTGGAGAGCTATTTTCACCTCAGCTGCGACACACTAACAGTCTCAGGGGAACAACACCGCAGCGCTGGTCACCTCTGACCAGAATACCACAGGTGGCGTCATGTATTTAATCATCTATAAACTTTATCTTCATTTTTACCACATCTAACAACATCACAAACAACTTTTCCCCCGATCCTGTTTATTATTTAATGGACGCCCCAGGGTCACGGGCCGGGTCGCCGCCACCGTGACACCGTTCCCCATTGAAGTCGACGGGCCCGGTACCGAGTACCCCACGGCCCTGCGGGGCGCTCCACCTGAGCTCCAGGGACAGTGAAATGGGGGGAAAAATAAAGTAAAAATAAAAGAAATTTGAGAAAGAGTACTTGATGCCAGTTGGAGTGTTCGACTGTAGGATAGCCGGCACTGCAGAAGTTTCCTGGGGGGTATAGATGGTGATGGCAGTGCAGATGTTTAACCCCCCTCCAACTAGGGCTGACCCCCAGAGATTGTGATAGAAGTGTATGGTCCAGAATAATAAGGCAGGAGACAAGGAAAGTCACTTTATCATTTACTGAAGTTCAGATGCAGTCCAGAGGAGGAATTACAACGCTCACCAGGTTTACAGTCTGCTCTGCACGATGGGAGTTATCCTTCACTCTGCTGAAACTCGGTGTAAACTTCTTGCTGTTCCAATCCCCTCAGGGACTAAGGATTCCTGGAGTTTGAAACTTCTGGTACAGCCACTTACTCACTGTGTTTTCTCCCCTGGCAACTTGCAGCTTGGATCCAGTGTGTAGCTCAAGTTTCTTCTTGCACAGTCCTTCAATGATCCTCAGTTGCTGTAGTCTTCCTGGGAGAAGACACTCTGCTGTTGGTTGTATGAACCTCACAGTCTCTCGGCTTACCATACAGCTCTAAAAGCATAGATGGCCTAGGGGCTGATTCCCTGATTCTTCTTAGCATTGCTCCTGGAGGGAGCACATGTTATGGCTTCCAGGAGTCTTCTCCATTTCTCTCCACTGTCTTCCTCACAGAACAACAACCCGACTCCTCCCCCTCCCAGTTAGGGTACATCTCCAAAGCTCTAAGCTTCAGGGAAGTAAGGGAGTGAGGTAAAATTGTGTGTGCGCGCAGTGGTCTCTAGCAGAGAAAGAATAACTCCCATTGCTTACAAAACACATGCAAAACAGTACATATTTAACCATTTTGTGGTGGCAAAGACACAGGGCACCACATAGTGATCATATTGATACCACAGGCGTGTCACAGAAATTTATATCATTTGGCAGTAAAGAAAAAATAATTACATTTTTACCACAAAAATTTTGTTTTAGCCCCATATTTTACATTTCCCCACTGGGAAAAAAGGCATCAAAATTTGTCCCACAATTTCTGGTGAACATGGAAATAGCCAATATGTGGCTGTACAGTACTGATTAGCCATAGGGCAAGACTCGGGAGGAGCGCTATTTGCCTCCTGGAGCACAGATTTTCCTAGAATAGTTTGCAGACTCCATATACAAAGCCCCTAAGTGCTAGAAGAGCAGAATACCCCCATCAAATGTCCCCATTTTGGAAATTATAGAAGGCAGTGAGAGGGAGGGGGCTACCTCTTCTCGCTGATCTGCACCCCGCGATGTCATTGCAAGGAGCTGATTATTGTCACGGTGACCCGATGACGTTATGATGACTAGATATGAGCAAATATGTTCAAAAAACGATTGCCGGATACGAATTTGCCATATTTATGCCGACTTTTTGTTTGACGATCGTTTCCGAACATATTTGCTCATCTGTACTCCCATTGACTCCAATGGCGTTTGTCT